>NC_052017.1:140485194-140609619 GCF_015832195.1 Motacilla alba alba
AATTTTGAGTCCCGCTTCCTTTTTTGATCCAAAAAAAAAAAAAAAAAAAAAAAAAAATCACATGTGAAAATAAGTTGAAACCCAACTAACTTGAAGTAAACAAAAGTTAAGCATTAACAAGAAGAGCATACATTGCTTTATCCATGATGATCACGACCTGAAAAACTGAACTCTGGAGAGGCTGAAATTCAGACCAATTTAAACAGATTAGGCAACAGTAAACATTGGAAACAAGGAGCTTTGGAAAGGATATTGAATAGATGAATTTCTTAAACTGACCAAGCTTTAGCGTTCATTAACCAGCCTAAAGAGGACAGGACAGACTGCTTGCCACTTAGGTTCAAAAATCCCTTAGCAATATTCATGATGGGCAGATGGGTGGCTGTATGCTCTTCTGGAGGCATTAGCTTTTTTCCTGTGAGAGACCCCATTAACCCTAACATAAAGCCTTAACAAGAAAGCTTCATTCTAACAACTACATTTGCTTTAAAATACTCAGATCTAAACTTTAAGCTTAATTACACTGTGCATAAAGTCACCCTAAAGTAACACCTCAACCAGCTTCTTCATTGTCTCTAGAGATGCACACAAGTTTAGTACTTTCACTCTAGCTGGGAATATACATGAAGACGGCTTTTTCTCCCACTCCTAATTCTGAAAGCCATGTTAAATTAGTAAGGTTGCCAACAAAGAAAACATGTTGTGAAGAACAAAGTCTCTGAAAGCAGGCAGCCGCTTCAGACAGAACAGCTAAAACACTTGTGAAAGTGCAGCTTGAGAAAAATGGAGTTTATAGCTCTGAGTGCAGCCGGCCTCAAGCTTACAATGAGAGATTAAAATCTGTTCGTCTAAATCAATTAGCACACACTGTGCACTTGAACCCAGCAGTCTGGGGAGGGCTTTGCATCACAGTACACACTCAGTGACAACACTCATTTCCCCAGCAGCAAGCTACATTTCAGCTTAATAGCTAAAACATTCCCTTGACTACATTCATAACCAAGGCTCCTGCCTCTGCAGCAGCTCCATAAGAGCCACACATGAACTCTTTACCTTTGAACCAAAGTGACTAACGCTCACACAGAGCTGCTATTCTCCATGCAACACAACCTCGATTTAAAATGGATACACAGTCACAACAGCATCCCACAGAAATGTGCTCAACTGGACTGCAGTGATTTTGCAAGCTAGCAGAAAATGAACAAGCATTGAAAACAGGGATAATCCATCACAATATGCACTTAAAGTATTTACTAAATGTACTTGGGATTTAATTTATTTATAACAACTCAATGTTCTGGACGTCCATCACTACATTGTGTAAATGTAACCAAGTCTTACTCTAAGATTCTCATTTCAGCACTGGGCTTAGTACCTGCTTGAAAGAAAGGGAGATTTTTTTACTTCTACACAAGAACAAAGGTGAAGATGATTTCTCAGCAACATGAGTCATTATAGTCTTAAATGACAGTTTCCAATCCTAGTTCTCAAACTGTAATCTGGTCATATCTCCGTGCCAAATTATCTCAGATTATTCGAATGCATCATTACTCTCTTGACGCAAATAGTTTAATCCAGCCATTTCTCGGGTTTTTTAAAATCGCTGTAATACTTTTACTATGGACTTGCATACGTAAACGGTGAATATAAAAGATGACCTGCCTGAACAGATTTTTTTAAAAATAAAAACCCTCGTTTCTTCATGGATATGTACCAGGCGTCCCCCAAATATTCTCAGCACAACACACCCACTTCCTCTTTTCCACCATATAGTTCTTCCTCTCTACACTCACTTTCCTCAGCCTGCTCCAGCATCCCTAAACACCAAATGAGTAAGAGGCTGCTCTGAGGGCGGCCAAGTCAAGGCTCCCCTTGAGCTGGCTGAGCAAATGGCACTCCTTGTGTGTACACACGTGTCCATGTCTATAGGTACACAGGACATACAACTTCACCCTCTCCTCAGAGATGCTTGGCTTCTGGGGGAAGAGGGCTTGGAAGACAAGCACATCTGATATGTATCTTTTCTAGCACAGCCAGGAAAAACAACCTTCAGTCTTACAAAATGACATCTTCATACTTCAGACTATTTCAACAATGTCCCAAGTTTACTTTAGAGATCAGGCTTGATCTCATCACAATTTGGGGAACTTCTGAGGTTGGGAAAAAAGAGACCAAACCACTGCTGCCTGCCTAAGTCCAGTTTCTGTATTTAGAGGACTTGTCTGGACAGAGAGCACTGTTTTGCATTCCTTTCTCACCTCCATCACATTATTCAAATTTTAAAAGTGAAGATAGAATAAACAGAAGATTCAGTTTCATTTTCATGCACCTAACCCCTGGACTAATTCTGGACTAATCGTAAATGGTGCAAATCAGGCTTTGCATACTGCCTGGCACCCTGAAAGCCTACAGTCTCTACAAGCCAAGCTTCAACACTCCCACCACTGCTTAACCCTGTGAAATCAAATACATTAAGCAGGTGTGTCTGGGACTAAGTAAGGGCAGAAGCTGGTCCTGCAGACGAAAACACATTAACAATGCTATTTATCATGCTCAGCAGAACAAACACCATCTCTGCTTCAAAACAGAGTAATGGCAATACCAATGGCTCTTACTCTTGGGAGAAAATGGACCCTGTTCCCAGGCATATCTTTCACTTTGGGGTGGGCTGAAGTGACTCCAGGACAAACACTCATTTATGTATTCTTCAGTGTTTCCATCTGGCAGCTCTGCCAAGGGAGGGGAGTGGTGTTAGAGAAAAAGACATCCCCCGTCCTCACCTCCAACTCCATTTTGCAAAATGCCTATTTTTAGCCCTCAGTGTACATACCGAGGTGCACAGCACCACTACTGCAGTAATGGCAGCCACAAACCTGCCTGCTTGTTTGCCATCCATCAAGTACTCGCACAGGGCTGCATCAAACTGCAGAACAGGCTCAAATACTGCTCCAAACTGAAGTCCCAGCCAGCTCCTTGATATTAGTTACTATAGAAACCAGTCCCTCGGCACAGGCGCTCACAGCAGGAAATCATGCAGATTTCAATTTTACATAGTAATAAATGCTGCGGGAGAGGAGAATTTCACAACAATTGCAGGGGCTGATTGTACAAACTCAGACCTCTTCCACCCCACGACACTGCAGATGAACGTGCCCACGCACACGATTGCCACTGCTCCTAGTTTTGAAGTGGTTTCTACAAAGCTTGAGTTGGGATGGATGCTGGAAAGGTGGTAGTATTTTTCAGTGGCTTCATTAGACTGGAAAACATCCTCATTTTTACATACAAGAAGCCCACGTGAAAACAACAAAACAAGCACCAACTGCAAAACAGTAGGAAGATTTAAGCATTGATACAAGTACAGACAGTCCAAATATTTTACAGGAAGTACTGTCAGGTCACAACCCAGGGCTTCTTTGGAAACAGCCCATCTTCCTCTTCTTCTCCACCCTGTCCAAAAAAACAACCTGAATAGAGGGCAGGTCACAGATTAATTTGTAGAAAAAAAATGGTGTAGAAAGCACAAAGACAAGAGGGAGGACTCTGAGCCCTGAAACGAAACAGTGAGGTAATATTATTATAACTTTTCAGAAGCAGTTCTACAGGTTGGACTCCATCATGCGTGGGAGTGGAAGAGGAAGACAAACAGCACAATGCACTTCTTGTCCCAGGCAGACCTTAATTTTCTACTGAAATTCAAGAATCAGTGGGGACTCTTCCCCACCTTTCTAAATGAGCCTCAACAGGGCAGGTTTTACTACATCAACCAGGGAAGAAAAGAGCAGGGAACTGCTTCACTGAAGAAAACTAACGTGAAGGGAGGAGGGAGGGGGTGAACAGCTTGCACAGCAACAGGGACAAACATTTGTGCTGGCAACACCCGACAAATCATCAAGCAAACAGAAGGACAAGAAAATGAAGGAAGCTGGTCTATTTTTAAGCAAGACCTCATTATTACCATGAACATGCACTGCTTCCCAAGAAGCAGCAGGTATGCAAACATGAGATGAATCCTATCACGGAGTAAATCACCTGGCAGCGGAACACTAGTTTGCATGGACACACACGGAGAGAACACATACGATTTACGGGCCTGACACCTACGAAAATGTGTGGAAGAGCATCCTTCTGGGAGGCAGCCTGAATTATGGAGAGCAAAAAAAAAAACCTGTTAGACAATGCAAATGTCACTGCTGCTTCTGAAAATGACTTTTGTTACTGCTTTTGTTAATGATTAGATGGAGCCCATTGTTATGGACACTCCACTCACAATTAGTCTGCTGCAGCTTTTAATTTCACTTTTTGTATAGCTCTCTCATGTCATTAGAAACAAACACAGTTTTTGTACAGCCAGGGTAGGAATAGACTGAGGGAACTGGAGAAGACACCCCAAGTGAAAGCACACATTTTATATCACAGCCTTTGCACAAACTGCCTTGCTGATACAAAGGAACTTCCCAAGCGGTTCACAGACACGTGGACTGGGGGGCAGTGAGGTTAACTGCAGGACTCTGGTCAGGTCCACACTCACATCCCCAGAGGTCTGGCGAGTTTGCAAGAAGCCAGCTGACAGCACCAAATCTGATACTTCACCAACACATGTCTTCTAGGAAGCCACCACTGAGGTGACCACCAAAAGGACAACCCCCAAACCTGCATTTCCAGGCAGCTGTGAGGCACAAAGCACAAGCCCACAGAAGCTCAGCAACTCCTTCGCAGCCTCCACAGGCTGTTATGGGCAAGGTCCATGAAGTAAGAAGCACTACCCTACTTCACAGAAATCTTGCTTAGTCTGAATTGATTTTCTAATTCTCTTCCCACAACACAGAACTTCCCTTTCTCTCGTATAGCAAATAAAAAATATACTAAATAAAACTCTATGTGAACAGATCTTTAGCTACCTTTGTTACCCAGCTGGTGACAGATTAAAAATAAATAAGTAAGAGCTGCAACAACTCTCTTGTTGTGATTACTAAGGATTGTAACTATGTGCCAACTAGTAATTTATCACATCAAAAGGCTGCTTGAATTAGCCTGAAAGGGGATCTCCCACCACAGAAACATGTGCTACACTGGGAAAACCAACCACCAACCAAAACCTCAGCCTCCACTTGCAAATCCACATCCCATCATCAAAAGGATGCTTTTGCATTTTTGATTCTAAACTAATAAATCATCTGAAGGAAATCCTAGAGCCACTTACAATTTATCCTCATTACTTCCCAAACTGGATGATTAAGACATTAAAAGTTTAGTTCTGTTGCCAAGACTGAGAAAATTCTTTACAGCTACAAAACCAGTATTTAGTTACTGAAGTGTAGGTGCTCTGCGTGAAGATGCCCACAGAGATATAAAATCATAATGTAGCTGGAAACAACAATCAATCCATCCATCCCAAGCCTGCAGAAAAACCAGGATCTGATATTCTCCCCTCCTAAAAGCAACACAGCTGTATAAGGAGAGAGAAAAAACCACAACCAAGTGTATGAAAAATTAACTCTGAGCTGTTCCCCCTCCCCACACTCCCAAAGATTTCCAATTCAGATCATAGTGAGCAGACTTACATTCAGCCATGTGAAAAAAGTCCAGCCACTGCTGTCTTAACACACCAGCCCACTTCTTGGACGAAGTACTGAAGAAGCTTGTTTGCTTCTTCCTCCCTCGCCCTTTTTTTTTCTCCCCCTCATAGAAGCTGGTCTTGCATTCAAATTTTCTGTTTAGCACACAAAATTACCTGGTGGCTTTACTCCCTTTCTAACAACATTTCAGTCTCTCAGCACCTCAGCAAGTTCAAAAAAATACTGGGTTGTAGGGCAAATACAAACTCCACTCCTGCATCACTCTCTGCACTATACAAAGGGACATCTGACTGTGTAAGTTATTATAGCATTTATTTTTGTCTACTGGCCTGAATATTACTCCTTAGGTAGGGACAAATCAGCAGAAATGTTGTCAATGACCCTGAGCTAGATTTTGTCTTGAACTCAAGGAAAAAATAAGGCATAAATAAATAATATTTTATGCTGCAATGCCTGCACTTATCCAAAGAAAAGATAATGGCCATGTTTTACCTGCAGTGCAGCCTTTTCAAGCCCTTAAGTATAAAATCTAGTCATTAATAACCAAACCACTTCTCTTGTGTTGGAGCATGTTAGATGTTCACCCCATTTTGACTGCTCCAGCCAAACGGGCTCACATCAGAAGCAGAGTTCTCAGGGTGACACACTTGTTGACAAACATGGACTGACATTTGCTACTGGTCTAAAGAGAGATGGGAACACAGAAACAGTGAATAACACAACACGGCCTTTGTGATTTGTAGTTTTAGCTGTTGTTAAGCAGAATATCCAAGTCCCACTTCTCCAAACACAACATATATGTAATATGCATTCAGCTTCAAAATTACTGCCAATGATTCTGATTTTGGTCCTGCATTTTGCATCATCTTCATGAAAATATAATGGAAGACTGAATGGCTCATTTAAATACTTTTCTTCCTGATTATTTTATATATGAAAATCCACAAAGAAAAAGTCTGGACTGTATTATTTTTCTTCAAAGACTCCACAGGAGGAATAAGTACTTATGACAAAGTCTTATCTTAACTGACAGGAAGCTCAAACAAAGGTTTTGCTATTTGAGTGTCAGCATCTGAAATTAAAGAGGAGTCAGACGAAGGAATGGGACAATGAGAATGCCTTTCCTCTTGTGACCAGCTTTGTTTTCACTCTGAAATTAGGCACAGATCACCATCACATCTCCCCAGTCCATAGCCAGGAGCAAAGCAGTCTATTTCAAAAATGTTATACAAGTGTTTGTGTATTGCTGTAGATTGTGGTGTCTTTCTCCTCCCCAGGCTTCACTTCTGTTCCATCTTTTTTTGTTCCCTCCACAAAAATAAATAAATCAATAAAAAACACCTTTCAGTACTGTCCATTACATTCTGCTGTAGCACCAAGACCCTACCATACCTTGGCTGACACTCTGCCATATTTGCAGTGAGCAAGATCCTGGTTCAGAAGGCCTAAGCACACTTACCTGGGAGACCAGAGATAATTCCAGCCCTGCAGCACTTTGTGCAGCTTGGCACCTTGGGAAACCTCTTCAATACATACAATATAGATCCTGGCCAAAATAAAAATGGATCACCCAGACTAAGGACTGTCTGAAGGGGTACTTGCACACTACCTGGAACAGCAGGGATGCAGAGTCTGTCCAGGAACTCCGACCTGCAGCAGAGGTACTATTTTGAGCAGCCTTATTAAACATGAAGAGCAGTCCCTGAGTAGTGCCATAGAAGAGCTACCTGACGTAGACACTTGCAAGTATTAATCAAATTTAATTTTCTAAGTAAAAGTGTTAAAGCATATTTACATTTTTGTGTGCTGTTGAAATTTAATGAGGCCTGAAAAAAGTGCAGGCACTTTAACACAGCACTTCTTCCACACTCATATATCCGGCCCATCAAAAGTGTAACATTAAAATTACTATGCTGATTTTGGTCCCTGCTGCTGCTGTATGCCATGCAGACACAGACTGAGTTTTGCTTCCAAATCTACTCAGTGCCCCTTGGTAGCTGGCTGACTATCCACAGTATCTTCCCTGACCTCAAAACCCTCAGTCCAGCAGAAAGGGTCTCCTACTCAAGTGGAATTTCCTCCAACTCTGCATTGCCTTAAAATCCTCTCAGACATCTGTAAAATGAAAGAGATGGAAAACATACTAGATGTCAGAATTACAAAGGCAGGGAAAACATACCTCTAGTAGCACTTGCCAAGAGGGAACTTAAAACAGCATTACAATCCATGGAATTCAACCGGCCAGAGAAAGCTGTGTGATACACTGACACCCTCTTGAAGTGATTTGACTAATCTGCTAATATCAAGCACACCTATGTATATGCAAAACCCTTCAATATGAATGAAAAACAAAAAACCACAAGACTTGAGTATCATCTGCCTCATTAACAACCTCACTTTGAAGATCAATTTTAAGCTTGGGTAAATCAAAGCTTTTAGATCATCTTTCCATAAATTTTAATTTACACCTGTGCAGATGCAGGTAGGCAAGATTGGGGCAGGGTTTTACTCGGAAGCTGCTGATGGTGTATTAAGTGGATATATAAGAAGTGTGCATATCTTCACATTAATCTCCCTCATAACACAAGGAGGATAGTTACTTTTCACACCTACTTTTTCAAGTTCCTGAGCTCTAGTACTTAATCTACAAAGAACATTCAAATGCAGCAGAGGCAGAAGAAGACTAGCATACAAAAAGCAAAGCAATTTACACATGCCCTTTTACATACTGCTGAAAGCCCATTTAAACATATATCATATATAAACACAGTATTTGGGATGCACAGTTCTTGTCTTCATAAAGGAATATATTTTTATTGCACAAATAATCAGGTAAACAGAAATTAAATTAAACTAGATTTAAATTTCTTCCATGCTTCAGTTAGAATTGATGCTGATAAAAACATTTAGAATCCCAAATATTGAAAGAAACAAGCCATATAAGAAAAGCCTGAACTAAAACTCATGAGCACACATCTCCCCAAAAGGAAACTTCACTTTTAAGGTATTCAGGAGTTATTATTACACTATTTAAGGCATATTAAGGATTTAAAGTTACCCTGAAGCACCTCATTCATTTAATATTTTGTAAGCATTCTCTTTAATAATCATAGTGAGAGATAATACAGATTCCACTGCAGACTACCAAGTTCTGCTGGGCTGTATGCCAAACAGATGCAGCCTGAATAACAAAAACTGCTACATAGATGTCTCTATTTTGTCAGAGCTCAAAAATCAAAACATCTGAAGGAATTTTGATTTCAAAAATCTCTGATGCCAGCAAAACCAGCACACACTGCTATACAGCTAGCATTACTTTAAATTAGCAACATAACTAAACAATCTCTCCCATTCAAATGATGATTCTCAGATGACCAGACCCACAGGAATCTAACATTTTGGTGATACATGCATCATAACTAATTTCCCTGCGTTTTCCCTTGTCAGGCTAAAATCAAAGCATTGAACCAAGGGAACTAAACTGAGGAAAAAAGAGACAACTTTGGGTTGATGCACATCAAAATGGAGAGATAGCAAAGGAGGAAGCAAAAGCCGAAATGAGCTGGTTGGGAATTAACGTGCATATTGAGTCATCACAAAACATCAGGCACTTCACGTTCAGGGCTTTTCCTACTTCAGAAGCTACAAAGGGAAAAAAATAGAGCAAAGTACAGGTTATCTGACTCATCCAATCAGGTTTTACCACAGGCAGAGCTCCAATTATGCCTTCTACCTGAGCTCCAGATGGGAACGTGAAGATTAACATGGCTACCAATGCAGGATTAGAAGGAAGTAAATGGCATGGAGAGAACAATGCACCAGAAGAGCAAAGACAGTGCTTGGGAACAGCAGTAATGGCAATGATGTGAAATAAGCTCTCATTCTTGAACACTTGGGGACTGAAAGGAGATTGTCTCCCCTTGCATGTGTGTGAACATGTATACCCTGGCAAACAGTTTTTCTTCTTTCAAAGCTAATGCTGCTGCAAACAGATTAAAGAGTAGCCAGAGTTCTTCTGTTGACTGATAAAACACTTGCATCAGCTAGATCAATGAGTCTTAAAATAACAGGCCACTTTCTGTAGAACTACAAGCAATTACAAACTAAAGGCAGCACCAGCTTCACCACACTTCAGTCATCCTACAAGGAACTAATGCTGTCCCTCCAGAGCAGGCACCTGCTTCAGCATTTTCATACACAGTTAGCTCCCAGAAGAAGCATTTGGCTCATGCAATGATAAACCAGCCTCATGATGTAAAATATACCAACCTCCCTTCCTTTGTCATGGGAAGGGCTACTCAAGTCTCATATATCCCCAGCATCTAAACATGACTTTGTCTGACTCTGGTTAATCTGTTAAATGTAAACTTTGGTTTATCTGTTAACCCTCTAAACAGTGTGAAACACAGCCAGATGTTTGATTAGACAATCAGATACATAATTTTATATAGTGGGTAAGTAACAGGGAAAATTTAAGAAAGGATTTTTCACTTTAGGTAACCACTCAAAGGGAAAACTGAGAGCCTGTTAAAATTCCCATATCAGAGAAAAAAATATTAAGTTTTTCTGTTTCAGTTTTGGAATAGAATTCCTTAAACTGATGGCAAAATGTTTTTATTGAACTGTGCCCTCATAAGTCATAGGGATTTTTGCCATCACCTTCCCTGGGGACAGGTGTTTATCCCTGTCCACAGCAAGGCGGAATGATCAGCATTTGTTAAAGGAGCAAGGTGCAACCTCAGAGATAAACTTGAATGGGCACAAATGGAAGTTGGGCTGGGTGGCAGATCAGAACCACCAGCTAACTTGGAGTTTTGATTCATTGCCCAGAACATCACTTTCTAAAAATAAAACCAAAATTCCCTTCTATCCTTTCAGTCAGGGAAGGCAGAAGACAGAACAGAGGAGCTATACAAATTTGGCGTGCCTGGATTCACAGAGCTCCTTTTGTAAAGGATGTGTTCGAAGAGATAAGAGACAAGACAGGACACAGCAGAAAGTGTAAAATACCCTTCAAAAACCCACACAAGCCATTTTTTGTTTGAGACTGGGAAAGTTTCAGTCATTCTGGTATCTCAATGAAAGTCTTATAAGCCTGCCAGCACAGCTAGAAGACAAGTCTCAAGGATTTTGGTAGTTTTACTTTGCTTCCCCTTGGGGAAAGCAGAAGAAAGAGAAGAGAACATGCTTGAAGGAAGGACATGTTAGAAATCCAAGTGAAGTTCTTCCTTGAGTCTCATCCTTAGTTTATTCCACTTTCTGTCATGTTTATTATTTTATGTAAGTAGATTACCTATAATTTACAGTAGGTTTTCATATAATGAGGAACTTCTTATCAGAATGTAAATATTAGCTTTAGACAGGAAAAAGAAGTATTCTTCCCTCTTGTCATTCCTGTTAGCCAGAGGTGAGGGAAGTCTGACTGAGCCTGCACTCTGCTAATGGGAATGAACACCCTTCATGTCAGCAATATTACTTTCTTACTCTCCAAGTCAAATGCCAATAGCACATTAGGACTTTGAAAAATGCTACAAAACCTTTAGGCTTAGAGGTGACAAGAGCTGCTCCCTCAGCAGATTTATCTGCACTTTGGATTTAATCTTCACTGTCCAAGGACAGTGACTATGGGGAATGCCCTACACCACTGCAGGGACATCTGCACACGATGCCTTGGTCACTGGGCATCCAGCATCAGAGAGAAGGAGCCTTTTGTCCCCTTTCAACTCAGCAGTCTGAAAAGAATGCCAGCTGCACTGTTTTGGCTCTCCATACTCACCAACAAACTAAGACAGCTACCCAGAGAAGCCCACAGCCCAGGAAAATTCAGTTTGACCAAGAACATCAGACTTAAAGGGGAAGAACAAGCAAAGTCTTTGCTCAAAGATATAAGTACAGGTCACCGTCATCATTATTGGCAGACCCTAAAGGCCATAGCACCAGCCAGTATCTGCTGCCTCCAGCAGCCCTACAGTTATTTATTCCAGCTGAGTATCAAGCCTTTTACATTTACACAAGGTACAGAGGCATCAGTGAATACAGATTTCTGTAAATCTTGCTTTCTAAAATATTATTCATCAACGTATAATTCAAATGGTAATTAAGAAGTGTTCACATGATTGATGACACATTTAAATTACAGGTTTCCAGCATTTTTTTTTCAGTAAAGACAACTTCCTTTTTCACGTGCCACTTTTTCAAAGTGCAAGTCCATCTAACAGATGTCTCACAGATCTGCTTGTCAATGTAACAAGACTTCTTTTTATGACTACAAATGGTATAAACCACACAGCATTCTGTTAAACTCAATATTGACACATCTGCTTACCACGTGTATTAGTAGCCATGTCAGCCACTTTCTGAAAGGCATCCAAAAAGGCAGCAGCTGCTACTACTGTAGTCCTGAAATGCATACAGATAACAAAACATTAGCAGTGTCTCATTGATGCCTATTTAATTACTGCCAAAAACATTTAGGCTTATAAAGAATAACACTGTGAACTTGCAGAGGCCACAAAAAGTATTCTCTTTTATATCTGAACTTAGCCTTTTCCCTCCTTCATTTCTTAATCCCTTCCTTGCTTTGTGTTAGCACTATGGACTTGGAGGCTGCCACGCTAATTCCATGCTGAGAATTGCACAGGACAGGTGCTGTTTCAAAAGAGCACAGCCACCCTCCTTCTAGCTGATTTCCTCTGAAGAACTAATATTAAGCAGTCAAACATGAAAAACAAATCTAACACACATTATACTTCACCCATTAGTGAACAAATTATAGCCACTGCTATTTTCAGGGAACATGCATATTTTAAGAATAAACATGCAGGAACTTCCTTTTATCTAGGATCCTAGCCAAACAATTGCCTGCATTTTTCATGTGGGGAGCATGAGCGTCCCTTGAAACAAAATTTTTTGGAAATCAGACTGGTTTGGAGTTCTTGGACAAATGGAAAAGTGGAAAAAGAAGAAAAAAAAACCCCTCAATTTGAAGAAAAAACCAAAACAACTCAAACCCACAAAAAAACACCAACCCCCAAAATAAACAAAACTCATTTCTGATCTAGTGCTCCCCCAAGCAGGACCCTTCCTGAGAGGTACACCAGCAACCTCAGACTTCATAATCCAAAGCATCAACCTCACTATCCCAATCTCCCTCCACGTTTGGAAAGCACCCACAGGCCTGTGGTGGACAGATCTGTTCAAGTGGACAGCAAA
This sequence comes from Motacilla alba alba, assembly GCF_015832195.1. Classification (NCBI taxonomy): domain Eukaryota; kingdom Metazoa; phylum Chordata; class Aves; order Passeriformes; family Motacillidae; genus Motacilla; species Motacilla alba. The sequence goes on from NC_052017.1 coordinate 140,497,986, forward strand.
CGTGAGTTACAATTTCCAGACACGTTTGTTCTAGATAAGCACGCCCAAGAGCCCTGAACATCTCAGGTCAGTCCCAATTTTTGAAGGTTTATAGTCTGCTTGACCCAATTAAAGAGAAAGTAGGCCGGAGCTCTACAATTGTGCCCTCTCCACAGTTACCTCATGGCTCTGTTTCTGCACATCTTTTCTAACAGTAACTCTGATTTTCTCTCCTGGTGGTGTCAGTCAGCCTTTTCAAGCAAAATCCAGAACAGGGACTATCACATTCACTTTGTTTCAAGAGCTCCTTGGTAGCCTCAAAAAACCCAGCAGACCTGCAGGGAAGCTGATCCTCAGCCAGAAAGACCACAGGACTGCTTAATTAGGTCAGATTTTATGCAAGTCTCACTCCAAATATGCTCAAGGTAAAGAGGACATAACTGGCAGTGTAGTAAATGGCCTACTGACAGCACAAAAGATTTGCACACACACACAGAAAAAAAACGCCCCGGCGTGAGTGGACCAAGCAAATGCATAAGGACTCTCCACATGCCCAGGAGATTAAAGGGAGGGCAAACCCCCTCACCCTGACAGCTAGCTAGCAATATTGGGCCCTGGAACCAGAAAACCTTCTCTAAAATTTTCCTTAACACTGTTTGTGATTTCCATCTTCCAAACTTGTGGGTCACACTGTTATTCATGTACTAGGTTGTTAATTATTAAATATATTGCTAATAACAAAGTTCCATTTCCCCAGTAAAAAGATCCAGAAAGATCTGGCTTCCGCTCAAATGACATCTGCTGTCCTTTATCAGAGCACACATAAATGAAACAGCAGCAAAAGGCTCACATTTGCTAGAAACAAACAGCAAATCCTCGAACACAGGCTTTCAAGCTGCCGGCTTGCATGTTCCTGTAGCACTACACTGACAGAATGCAACACCACAGGATTGGGAAATAAACAAAAGTATGCCTCATGCCATCCCAAAAAGCCTGTGTCTGGAGAGTACAAAATGCTACAAAAGTTCTCCACTTTTCCTCTTTCTCTATTTCCTCTACATCTTCCATACTCACTGTGACATGATTGCTGGAAAAGAAAAAAAAAAAACAGGTGCAAGTGTGGCATGTTAGGCACAGTGCAGCAGAACAGCATATTCCAGCTGTTTAGGGCAAATGAAACAAACCCCCAGCTTCTCTGGGAATGATAATGCAACACAGAACCACAAACCAGACTGCCAATAACCTGTTACCACTACAGCTGCTGGGGAAGAAAAGCTGGTGCTTTGTAGAGCAGAGAGGAGACTGTGGTTTAGGGAGAGTTGTGAGGAAATTGAGCTTGTATTTGTATCAGCAGAAACAAATTTTACAAATGAATAAATTCTAGAGGTAGAATTGGTCTGAGTGTGATACTTCTGTCATATACCAAAAAATCCAGAGCGCCATTTTCAAAGTATACCCCAACTCTTAAGTTTTAATAATCACCAATGTATGATCCAGCAAAGCAATTCTCTTCATTTTTAAGTCAGAAGAAAATGGTGTTAAGGCTACCAAAGATCTTTTAATATTTTGAGCCCTCTTCCAAAATAACCCCTTTATATTCTACACTAATAAAAAGGACAACATTGACCTAACTCCAAATGTGTGTTCACTAAACAACAGAAAACTCTTCCCAACTTTTCATCAATATTGATTAAATTTAGTTCATTTTATATTTATTATGTACAGCTGATGGCATATTGTGAATTTTCCTAAATATGTTAAAACACCACTAGTACTATTTAAAAAATTACATGCAGATGCTGACTAAGAAATATGCACAATTTTACTAGGACGTGCTTAGAAAATTATCCTTGCAAAAGCCTCATGCAATCTTAATGTTTGCACATACAAGGAACTGTAGAGGATCTTGACTGTGTAACATAAAACTTACCGAAGCTGAGACTGCAGTTTCCCAGCTTTATTTATAAAATCTTCCCACACTGGATAACTTCCCTGCAATAAAAAACAAAACACAACAATGAACACTTGATTTGAGCATTCTGATTTTAATACTATTGATCAAATTAAACTAGATGTAAAACAATAACTGAAACTGAATCCTAAATCCATGAACACCAAAATTGACTGCTTCTGAATCCAGATGGAACAGTAGCCCTCTGATGAGGCTTTACAATTTTTCTGAATAGAAACACTGGGCACGAGGGATTTCAACTGAAGCAGCAAAAAGAAATTATTTTCTTTGGATGGATACAGCAAAAACCAAGCCCATTCAAAGCAGGGTACTAGTATACTGCAACAGCATGTACAGAGAAGCTCCCAAAACCAAAGGTAGCATCAGAGTTGTTCTTCTTTACCAACTGATCATCTGTGTTTTTTCCACGTTCAGAGCCTACACAATGAAGTGTGACTTTAACAAGACACCACCTCAAGCACTGCCTCAATATAACTCTTGCACACAGAAAAAGCACAGTGACAGCTCAAGACAACCAGCTTTCCCAACAGCTACCTTGTCACAGCAAGACCTGTTTCCAAAACAGTCAAAAGCCTTGGAGACAATTTCTGAATTGAAGTTGATAAAACAGCATGGCACTGAGCATATACAAAGTGCTTAATAAGCTTTAATTCTTCCTTACTTCAAGTTTCCTATAGAATTCTCCCCATTTTTTAAGACTGAATTAAACCCCAAAGTTTTACTTAGAATATGGACATGAAGTATTCTTGCAAGTCCTGATCTTTATTTGCCAAATTTAAAACAAAAAAATTGCTCTCTGCTCCGAAATTGCTCTCTGCAGAGCAAGTACAAATTTTCCGCTAACAGCAAATGTGGTAGAAAGAAACCTCAACATTTCCCTTTGATTGGAGTCTAGAGAGTAAAATAAAATATCCCTGCTTCCTTTAATAAAGGTATAAGACTTGCTGTTACCAGAGCAACAACACAATAAAACCCAGATAAGGCAGATCCTCAAGGCTAACATTACCCCAGCTCTGACTGGAAGAGGTTGCAAGAAAGTGCTGTTGCTTGTAGCAAACTCAATCCACCCTCATAAACTGGTCTGATTTTTGTAAGTAAACCAATATCCACTGCCGTGAGAGACTGTGTTTTGTTTTCACGGCAAAGACAGGCCCTTCCCCAAAAGCTGTCCGACAAATTCCAGCTCCTCAGTACACCCTGGCAAGGCAGCTCCCAGACACCTGCTTGGAAGCCTACTGGTACTCTATTTTTCAGCAAGGCTTGTGGGGTATTTGCAAAAAGGAAAAAGGAAAGGGAAAAGACCCCAAACAATGCAAAGCAGGTGTTCATAAAACCTTGTTATACTCTACACATGACAGAGCCAGTGGCAAATACAGAAAGTGAAAGAGAAAATAGCAGTTATTGGGTGGCAAGACCTAGAATATAAAGTGCTTTGTGCTAAGCAAAAAATTGTCAGACATTTTAAAAATGAAAGAAACCTAATTAAGAGGCAAAAAATGCTATTTCCTTAAACCTATTAGTCTTACTGCAATCCCTGCTCTAGAGCCCGTCTCTCACTGTCACCTGGAAGCCGTGCATGCATTATGCATGTGCATGGCAGGAGCGCTGAAAGGCTGAAAGCCCTGACAATCACCAGCACGGCCCAAGGCTTTACAGGATTCTCCAGCAAAACGCAAGCCGGCAAGCAGAGGATACCAAAGCAGCCTGATGATGTTTCCATCTCCCTGGTGTATTATCCAGCTAAACACACCTGATGGCACGCAGGAGACTGACACCAGCCCTGCGTTTAGCTGCTTCCCAGGCAAGCTTAAGGGACTCCTATCAAAACACAGCTCAGGAAGAAACCCACTTTTATTATTTTGTGGTCAGTCCGGAAAGCAAAATTGGAGAAGTCAAACATTTCCACAGCTATTTAGTTCTTGTCTATAAAAATGCTCTTTTCCTCAAACCAAGCCTGCTTAAGTAAGTGGTAAGAGCTCACTTTATTTAATTGCTTGCTGTATTTGTTTGGTTGAAATCATTGCAGTTTGTTTACCTGGGCTCCCTGTATAGTGGCAAAGAACATCCGATCTCATTTCAGACATTAGAAAAATTGAGTTATTGGGGGTTTTTATGTCACTGAGTTATTGGGGGTTTTAATGTCACTGAATTAATACCTTTGCTGGTAGATTTTGTTGGAGTTCTTTTTTTTGCTTGTTTTTGAATTTTTAAAGAAAACTTTCCACCAGTTTTACATTAGGGATATGAAGTCCTGTATTATTTGCTCAGCTTGCCATGTCTTGGTCTCACACTCAGGTGAAAGTAAGAGGCATGTACTTCATCTGGGTACCAGAATAATTTGAGCTCACTTTTCCCTGCTGAAGCCACATCCACAAGCTCATCTCTCCCTCAGTTCATGAAGTCATGCACTAAACTGCATCATTCCTTTCAGCTTTTCCAAAGAACATTTCCACCACCACATCCCTGCTGAAACTGAAACCCTCTTCATTCCTACCTACAGCAAAAGTGTTCAACCCCTACCACCACTTCACAAGACCAAATAACCAGAGCTTTATCCCAACTCCAGCAGCGAGGAAGCCATGTAAGTGATGCCTGTGGGGACAAACCGAGGAGATGGTAGGAACCAAACTGGTGCTGTAAATCTACATAGTGACAGTGCCCAGGGCAGCAACTCCTTCCCCAAGAGCTCTTCCTGTGCCACCTGGAGCACGGCAGCCCTGCTGTGTCTCACCTCCAGCAACTGTTCTTGCTGTTGTCAAAGCAGTGTCAAGAGAAATGTTAACAGTGGTGAAAAATACACATCCTTGATTCAACATGTATTACTTTCTCAATTTAAACACAAAGAAACAGCAGGTGGAATTTGATGTCTTTGTCCAAGACATGCTTTTGTGACATAAAGGCTCTTCTAAAGAATAATAACACAGTATTTTTAATACTGCCTCTCCTAGAGCTTCCTCTGCTCCCTCTGTAATTTCCAATTTCAGCTGGCAGATAAAGAAATTAATTTCTCCCCTTTTAAATGTCAGGGTTACTCAGGCCTGGTGTTATCTGTGAAAGCAGAAGGCCTCCCCCAGGTGCAGCCACACTTAGGGAAGAGCCACTGCAGGATCCCGGGTCACAAATTCCCATTTAGCTTCTCATGGATTAAGCCAGGGATCGATTACAGTGAGGGTTTGTTTAAATAATTTTCTTTAAAATTGTTAAAGGATTAATCCAAGGACTATTTCCCCCAAAATAACTTTGTGCCCAATAATTTCTTAGTCATCAAGGAAGACATTTGACCTGTCCTCCACGGCATGGGTGTTTCCCACTGCCATGTGACGCCCCACGGCATCAGGGCCCCCGGAGCTCCTCAGCGGAGCTCAGCTGCCGCCCAGCATGTCACCAGTAAGCTGCAGCATGCCATTATCCTACCCCATTGCTTAATTAGTGGGCTTATAGGTGATTAGTCACCTGATCCCACAGCCCAGCTCCAGCTAATCTGTGCCAAACACAGGCAGGGAAAACACGGAAAACACCTTTCTGCCTCAGGGCTGAGAAACAAGCCGGTGCCTCGTGCCCGTCGCTCAGGTAGCCGGTCCGCAATTAGGGACATGAAACAGCTTCCCTCAGGGACAGCAAGTGCGTCTGGGAGTGCCAGACACCAACACCCAGACCTGGGCAGAGTCCTCCAAAGCCACAGCTCCGGGACTGCCAGGGGGAAAAGGGTGGGCCATCGTCATTCGGTGAAATCCCATCTGACACCCAGAGCCACGGACATAGGCAGATGTCTCAATTTTAGTCCACCTTCCTCACCATTCACATCTACTTTAATTGGCAACAAATTTAATCTTCTCCACTCAGGTCTGGTTTGCTCGTGACAATGACTAGTAAGTGATTTCTGTGTCTCTGTCGCCATCACTGAGCTTTTTCTTATGATTTTCTCCCCCATCCCATTGAGGAAGAAGAGAGAAAAAGCACCTGGCCACGCTCAGCCCACCACACCAGGGAAGAGCACAGAACGATCACCAAATGCAGCTTGGGAAAAAGAATTTAAGCCTTGGGTAGAAATTTTTTTAGGTTGGTGGACCAGCACAACCCCCCTACCTAAACACAACTCTACAAAAGATTTATGGAAGATAGTTTTTCCCTTCCTTTCAGGCCAGTGATCCCACACCAGGAATGAGAAGAGACACACGTGAGAAACTCAATGATTTCTCAAAAAAGGAAGGGTAGACTTGCAGCAAAGGATATTTACTGAAACTGTTATTAATGACATCTAAAGGCAAGAATAGGAACCCAGATTGCTGTATCTAAGAGTACAACTAAAGTATCAGGAGCCTTGACAGTTTTAAAATGTTCTCTCACTCTTTCTGCCAAGAAGTTACGGTTCTTTTTTTCCCATTAGGCAAAAAGGATGCTTACTTTATTAATTTATTTCCTTGCACCGCAATTCCCACATACAAAACTCATTCCATCTTCAAAAAACCCTTGTCAGTGCTTTGCAGCCCTATTAGCAGCTCTTGCTGACACATCAAGAACAAAGGCAGCGGTAACAGTTTGGAATCTTGTTCACAGCAACAACCCATCTAAACTGGGGGGCAGAGGGAAAGAGACAGAGAGGTGCTCTTCAGTAAAGCAAATCCAGAACTTAATTCTGGCTGTTTCACCTAGAGAGGTAACAGAGAGAGGAACCAGGCGAGAGAAGTGCCTTGGTTTTATCTCAGGGGTTGTCAAACCAAGAGCTGTATGCCTTCCAGGAAAGTACTAACAATGACTAACTGCAAGACTTCAATGGAATGGAAAAGAAAACAACTGCGCAGGTTACAGGAGTTAGAACTTCTCCACCTCAGTGTTGTTCAGCTATGATAAGCTAAAAAGTTGAGTCCCAAACGCACAACAGTGTTACAGAGCTCCACGCCCTAGTAACACATCCAAATGCCATAGATCTGGTTTTGGAACAAAAATTGTAACTTGGCTTGTGCACGTGTCCTCCTACCCCTCCAAAGTAAATCATGCTGGAAACAAAAGATTTCTTTTTATATTTTTACCAGATAACAGAATCACAAGGATTATTATGAATGTCTCATTTCTGTGGCATTCACTACACTACCTCCAAGTAGCAAAGAGACTTTATTGTGCTAAACACCACACAAGGTCACAGATGTTACACATAACGAATGGCAATCAGCAAGTATGGTTTGCACATAGAGACTACTACTTTTCCAGAGTCCTTTAACAGACAAAACTAGGAAAGAGTGGAGGGGAAGAGCACAGGAAAACAATAACAGTCTGAAAGAAAAAGGAAGAGAAAAAAAAACTTTAAAAAAGAATTTAAAAAAAAAGAGGGGGGGGGAATTCTTCCAGTCACAGATGTCTCGAAACATTGGAAGACACAACAGTTGACAGGCAGTTTCCCTTCTCAGGTAACATTTGGCACTGGAAGTTTTTCCACTTTTCTAAAAGAATCAATAGTCAACTGGGAGAAAGAGCACTTGGCCAGCCATAACTCCAGAAGTTAAAAACTGCCACCAAACACTAATACATCCTCCTCTGTTCAATCCACTCATTTAAACAAGTCCACGACTCATGGACAAGACTGCCTAAACCCTTAACAAGTCACAAAAAGTCTTGCAACATAAAGGTGAGAACAGAATCAGCACCACCTTGCCTGAAGTTCATAATTGCTCTTCTGCATCCAAAAAACTCTGCTTGGTGGCTTTGACTCTTTCTACTCTGAAAAGTATCAAGAGCCTCTCTCATGAATGTTTCTAAGCTGCATCTAAAGTGTCAAATCTTTCTACACACTGAAACAGGAATTTTGCTGGCAAGAGGAACTTCATTCTTTATAATGACATAGATATGTACACAAAATCTATTCCATTACTCCTTTGATTTTCAAATACACACATTCACAGAACAGCTTAAGTTAGAAGGGACATTTAATGACCATCTAGTCCAAGCCCCCTGCCAGGAGCAAGAATATCTTTTACTAGATCAGGTTGTTCCCAGCTCCATCCAGACCAAACATGAACACTTCCAAAGATGGAGAATCCACAACTTATCTGCGTGACATTCTTCCCTGTCTCACCACCTTCACTGTAAATTAAATCAATTTGTGTCCTATCTAAACCTAACCTATCTACTCCCTATTTCTTATATTCAGAATGAGAACTCAGTAAGCCAAGTCCCAACACTGATTTCAAGAGCATCCCTGATGCTGTCCATCATCTCTTTTTCAGTGGTGAAGAACAAGAAACAATCAGTTTGGCTTCAGCAGAGAAGTTTCAGATTGCACAACCCATTCAACTATAAGAGCAGGTAACAGGCAACTCTGAAAGGTCAGGCAGCTTCCTTTCACTAGAGCTCTTTCGGGAAGAGTAACACATTTGTATAGAGGTCTTGCAGAAATACTGCCACAAGAGAAGGAAAAGGAGCAGCTGAATTCAAGGTCCCATCTGTCTTTCTAAGCTGAAGGTATTCCCAGGCATAGGGGAAGTTTGAGCTTGGCTCCATCAGCAAAAGGGACTCTCAACTTGTGCTGGGCCTGGAGTGAAAAGGCACCAACAGCAAAAGACATGAACTTCACAGGATCTCACAGCAAGAGCTGAACACACACACCACTGAACAGAGGAGCAGACAGGTACAGACTCAGGGTCTGAGAGATTATAGTGCATGCAGGTAAAAGCAAAAGCACAAAGATCAGAATGAGATGTCATTTAAGCAGTAACTACCCTTAAAAGGAAAGCAAGCAGGGGTAATTAAAATCACAGTCTTGTATCCATACATTCACTTTCATTATTTCTGCCTCTTGTTTAGGGAATGGCAGGATTAGAAACAGGTTTCCCTCAGCATGCATAGCATAAACAGGCATGCCAAGCTTTGCTTTTCAAGGACATACATTATCAGAACATTGAAAACTATGCTACAAAACACTGCTGAAGTCATCTCATACACTATTAAAAAAAAACCTGTCAACTGGGTATTTCTTCTATGTATCACAGAACCACATTAAATATTTTCAAAACGGTTTAGTTTTTAGTTTAAATAGTATATTAGGACAATAAAGAAAACAGATAATGACATGAAAAAAAATCAAGACTAAAATCCGGTCAGTAAAACCCAGAAAAGAGTATTCACACCATTGGGGTAAAAAACCCAAACAACACCACCAGAGATAACCATTCTTTCTACATTCTCAAACCACCTGAAGAACTCTCTAAAGAATCCAATTCCCTTAGCAGCAGCAGCATTGAAATGCAGCTCTACTTTGCAAGAACACACATTTTTATTAGATCTCACTAACCATTTAAAGGGGAAGAGGGAACCTAAGTCTGGTACCATTCTGTTGTCAGAGCTCTGGAGTCTTTAATTTGTATTATAATAATGCTTGCAGTGTGTTAGCCCATGCTTAAACATCCCCAGTGGAGGATACCAGTTGCTCTGTGGTTGTGACTACAATCTGTAGTACAGCAAGGACCTGTGAAATCCAAACAAATCCAACTCATGAGCCTCCTTCTATGTCAACAGGGACCACGTCAAATCTGTACTGTCCACAGTTCAGTTTCATGGTTTATAAGATGAAGAAACTCAACTCCAAAGCAGCCACTTCATGGTTTAAATCCAAGATTGGGTAATTAGCAAACAAAAGTTAGACTCGTACTGTGAGAAAATACATCATGCATAAACATACAGTCTCTCCTTCTCTAAACATAGGAAGTTATTCAAAAGACATGGGGGGCGGTGGGAAACAACTAGCCACAGCATCTAGAGACCTTTTATCCCATGCCACATTAAAAAGCTGGACATTAAGTAGTCTTCCCGAGGAAGCGTTTAGCTCCACATTCTTTACTGCAGGTCTGAACAAGTTTGCAAGGCTGAATAGCAGATTTCTCCTCAGAGACTCATCAATACCGCCTTTCATCCACTCAATCATTAAGTGGCCACTGTACATACTCAGCAGCTATTTTCTAAACCCACAATATTTCAGCTGGATCAAAACAAAGATAATTAAAATATCAGGAGGCAGTCAGTCAAGTTAATACCTACACAGGACAGCCTCAAGCCAACAGCCCTGTGTTGGTAATGTCACCAACACCACTGGGGTCTCATCACTTCTTTCCAAGCAAGCAGAAACCCTAATTTCTGACCATCCACTCAACACAATCTCCATCCCACAAGCAGTCATAACAATCTTCAGGACCCAAATTACTAACAAGTACTTGAGCTGACCAGGAAAGTACCCAGTGGGAGAAAGACAGCAGCCGGGTACACCTGTTTTTAATGCTTATTGACCTTTGCCTCATGACAGACAGTGAAGCGTAAGTATGCTTATCACAGGCTATTTTCTTTCCATTTTACTCATGAGAAGATAAAGAATCCCTTTCAAGCTCCCAATTAGACCCGTGGTTTGCTCATGGGCAATGAGCATCCATGTGGTTTGCTCATGGATGGTATTGTTAAGAGACATCCCAAATACAGCTTTATTAACAAAAAATTCTAAATGATGCCTCTATACAGGTGGCTTCAGAGAAATTACAAAGCATGCATGAGACCTTTGTAGCAAAAAAACAAAAAAAAAAAAAAAAAAAGAAGATAAATCTCATGCTCAGGTGAGAAGCATGGTGGCAGTTGATGTGGAAGAAAGAGACCAAATATGAACCTTTCTGTACCATCAACCAAGTGTCTCTAGTTACACACTGATCAACATCATTTTACACAACAACACAATCTCATTCTGCAAGAATGATTTGTTAAAGGATGACTGTACTCCAGCTAGCCTCCTAGAATTCAAATCAACAACATATCCGTTATGGTTCTTGACCAGAAGAGTGAAAAGTACAGAGCTCACACAAAACCCCAAAAGACACAAATTCCTCATGATCAACCAGCTTATGGTTAAGATGTTCCAATCAGACTTCTCCCCTAAAAACTGAGAGAAGTCCTGTAGTTTCAGTAACAGGAGAGGAGTTCAGGACACTTTTGTTGAGAATTTATCACTCATTTTTAGATGTCATCTATTCTGCCTGCAAACACTGGGTTATCACAGGGGTGAACAGCAACACGTCTTAATCAGTAAAACAAAGTAGTGTGTACATGAAGATAGAAACCTATTATACTGTGAGACTTTAAACAACATTCCCTCATTAAAACCATGTTGTAGATGCACCCAATTTCTTCTTGTCCTGGGGGGAGGGAGTAGAAGTCACTAAACCTGCAGCCATAGCTTGCCTTTCTGTAAAATGGGAGCCATTCTTTGGAGGCAAGTCACACAGAGAGCACTTTGAAGATGAAAGCTGCTATGGTCTTAGCCACAAAGCTACCAGACATTTTGTCTCCAATCCTTCCAAACATCTTGGCATTCAAGCTATCTCAGCCGAGCAGGAAGAAGTCAATCAATGTCCTGAAAGGTCAGCATAGATCCCAGCAAATAAAGCAGTGCTTGGCACCTTACAGTATCAAGGTAGACTTATTTTCAAATTGAAAATGTACCCTTGAAGAGGAAAAGGCATTTCTATATATGTAGCCTAAAGAGACTACTTTATTCTGAAGGGTAGCCTCTTTATGATACTAACTCAAACTCCTCTCTACTCATCTTTGCAAGCTCTGAAGTAGACCAAAAGAGCCTTTTTAGATACAGTTCCTATTTTGCTCCCTGCTTATCTTCAAGACTACACTGTCTTTGGGCAGACCATGAACCTTAAAAATGTTCTTCAGAAGCTGAAAGCACATAGACTGCTATGCTACAGAAGATGCTGTTTATGGATTCACAAGCATACTCCATCAACTCTTGCAACTTCTGTACTTAAAAAAATACAATTAGCTTCTCAGGTATTTTATAACAAAGATTTGGGTTCAGTTCATGCACACTCAGAACTCAGGAAGGAAGCAGCAACCTCCACTGAATATCACCCTCTGTTAGGTATTAACCAGCACTAAGCCCATAATTACACAGACTTCTTGTTCTCCAACATTTGTTCAGTCAATTGTGTTTCATGCAGCACTGCACAACTCCTTCCACACTTAGAACCTCACAAACATTATTGTGCAGCTCTTGGCATCCTGCCAGATCCAAAAGGAGTACTCTCAAGATTAAAAATCCTTGTTCTGGGTATGTCACAGGATAAGCCAGCCCAGTACACACTCATGTAGCAAATGTTCAACAGTTGTATAAATTGTTAACACTCACACAAGAGTTTTTGGATCAAGAAAGCATGTGTCCCTAAAAAAATAAACTACTTGTGACTAAGTATGTTCCCAGCTATGCCCTGTTGCTTGAACCTCAGTGTCTGGGCAAGCATGCAGAGGCTCTCTTCCTGCACCATCGTTCAGCCTCTGCTGCATGTCCATCCTTCCCCCTCCAAGATGTTCACAGAAAGATACTGCAGCTGCTTGGAAAAGGCAAGAATTTCAGTGTACACAATCCTACTGCCTGAGTAAGCAGGTTGTTGGGAGGCAGAGGGATAAGAAATCAGAGCAGCCAGCTATGTTCCACATGCCTTGGTGGTAAAACTTTTAAGGAACAAAATAAATGGGAAGAAAAGCTCCAAATTAACTCATTTCAGACTTTTTGTGAACGGGAAGAAACACCAGTTTGCTAGGTTTGAAAAAGATAGTTGTCCTAAAGACTGCTGTGTAAGGGACATGCCAGTGCAACATGGCAGGTGTGCTTCCTCTCCAAGCCTGGACCTACCTGACTGTTGCACAGAAAATCACAGAATGCTTTGGGTTGGAAGGGCCTTTCAGATCATCTGCTCTAACCCCCCTGCCATGGGCAGGGACACCATCCACTAGACCAGGTTGGTCAGGGCTCCATCCAACCTGCCCTTGAACTGATCCAGGGAGGAGCAACCACAGCTTATCTGGAAAAATCTGTTCTCAACACACAGTAAAAAAATTTCTTAATTATATCTCATCTAACCCTGCCCTCTTTATTGAAGCCATTCTCACTCATCCTGTCACAAGTCCTTCTCCAATTCTCTTGCAGACCCATTTTGGTACTCAAGGTGCAGTAAGGTCTCCGTGGTTCACACAGTCCTGCCTCTCAGATCTGTCAAAGTCCCTCTGGGTGGCATTGCTCCCCTCCAGCATGGTGACTGCACCACCCATCTGGGTGACATCATCAAACCTGATGAGGGAACACTCAATCCCACTGTCAATGTCACCAACAAAGATGTTAAGCAGTGCCAGTCCCAGTACATGACACATTTGTTTTTCCTTACAGTAGTTATCATCCTTAACAGCTGGATTGAAACTAACCCTTAAAATCATCCAACTGAACATTCCTAATCTCCACAGAGATCTCAAGCTTCAAATAAAGCACAGCTTTATAAGCATAATAAAGCACAAAGCTGTTGCACTATAACATGTCATGGTAAAATAAATTTGCCCAGGTTCTCTGGTACATGTGTGCTGCTCCATGGATTATCATACACGCTGAGGACTTGCAGCTGTACTTGCTGTAGTAACTGTCTCAGCAGTTCTACTTGTTCATTCAAATATTTTTTTCCTCAGCTTATACTGTATATGTGAATATCACAAGGCCATCCCTTGTAAGCAAACAGGGCTGCCCAACAAACAACTCTCAATCCTTGATGTGGCCACCCCAGTCCCAACTTACACAAAAGCAAGTTAAAATGCTGCCTCTCATGGATCACTTTCTAAAAGCAGATAAGAGGCTGCAAAACCATAAATGTTTCTTATGCCCATATGTTTATGTCTCTCTTCTGTTTCAACCAAGAGTTCTGCATAGCTGAAAGAAAAGGTGCACCACTGCCTAGTCCAGGAGTCCCAGCACCTCCTCTAGACTATTAAAGTAGAGGTTACTGCCAGAAGCAAAAAGATTATTTTACTGTGCTTTCAGCTAAACAAATATAAATAAGGCACATACACAGATAATAAAAGTTTCGAAATCATTCCAAAAACTCACAAGTCTGTTGGGAACCCTGTTTCAGGACAATACCTGCACATGTCTCACAGGCAGAGAGATGAATGAGACTAACTGGTTATACACACCAGATCCATAAAAATTTAGTAAATACTCTGACTTGGTATAAATGAAGTCACAGACAACCTATGTTCATCCAACTGCTCATTACTCATCTTCCTCCCATGCCCACCCCACAGGTGTCAGGTGCTGTACATACACAGTAAGCCCCTGCTCTGTCAAAACACATGCTGGCAGAGGAGGCAAGACAAATAAAGAGAATGCTATAAGCCAAAGAAACACCATCAAGCAAGTGATGAACTACAAACACAGCCAATTTCAATGTTTTCAGAGGTGGTGGTTTTTTTCTTCAGGATAGCAGAGAACAATGTGATTAAAAGGAATGTAAAATCAACTCAGAAGGAAAAGAAGCACTAAAGAAAATCTGCTCTGCATGAGAAGACAAGTTCTTTTGAAACCCATCTGCAACAGGCCCTCCCAAAAATTAACTGCAATGATTTGCTTTGCACTAAAAGAGATATTGAAATTAACAGCACATTGCAGCATCTCATTTCTCAATTGCAAGAAATGAGTTACAAACCATTCAGATCAAATACTCCCTTCCCACAGGGAGCTACAGAAAATTCACCGCATTCAAAAACAAGTCGCACAGCGTCTGCACGTAGCACACAGGACTACTCCTCTGAGGGGACATTTTATTTTTGTTTTTATAAACTTTAATTGCTTTGAAAAAGATCTTGCATAAGAGTGTAAATAATTCTAAGTGCCACATGCTCAGCGATGTATCATAGGAAACATCAGGGCTGTGACAATGGATCAAAATAAGGATGGGATGGGCACACACACTCCCACCTTTATGATTATTTAATCAGGTCCTGAAATCTCAAAGCACAGAAATCCAATTCTAGAGCACAACGGCCAAGTTCAGTTCCCACTGTGGACTTTACACAAACAACCCTGTCATCATGTACACCACCATATTACTCAACAAATCTGACCCTTGTTTGACATGAAAAAAATGGACTTCCCTTGTCAGGGGACTGAAGTTCCAGATGTTCTGTTCAGCCTGGAGGAGACTGAGGGGTGACCTCATTGCAGTCTACAGCTTCCTCACAAGGGGAAGTGGAGGGGCATCTCTTCTCTCTGGTGACCAGTGCCAGGACACAAGGGAACAGCATGAAGCTGTGTCAGGGGAGGTTTAGGATGGATATCAAGAAAAGTTTCTTCACCCAGGGGGTGTTTGGGTACTGGGACAGGCTGCCCAGGGAAGTGGTCACAGCACCAAACGTGACAGATGTTAAGAAGCATTTGGACAAAGCACTCAGGCACACAGTGGGATTGTTGGGGTGTCCTGTGCAGTGCTAAGAGCTGGATTCAATGATCCTTGTGGGTCCCTTCTAACTCAGAATATTCTGTGACTCTGTGATGTAAAATAATGTGCAGTACAAATGGATGTTTATTAACTGTTCTTATATTTACTCAGTAACATAGTGTCTCCAAATCACTTAGCTTTATGCTGAGTTGTTTTGGAGCAGGTTTTGTTGAATATTAGCCAAAAAATATTTTTGATAGAGTGTGGAGAGAAGTTTGGGGTTTATGGAGAAAACATTAAATGCCATTCAGGAGACCTCAGCCTGACACAATCTTGCTGTCAAAAATGTGATGTGTTAGTCACACTGACATATATTGCCCATATGAAGTTTCAAATCTAACACAGTATATGGAGACAAATGGAAACAATCACATTGCTCAGAATTGTAATTCCAGTTCCTGTAACCTTGTCAGAACCAGGCAGAGCTCAAAATTAACAACAGGTACACCTGAGCCAGTTCTGAGTTACTGTGAACAAAGAGAAAAATCAGTCCGCATGTACTATATCTTCATCACCTCAGCTGCAGCACCCATCTGCATCCACTGGCAAGACTTCAGAGTAATTGAAGCTGTTGATTAACCCTACCATCTTTATAACAAAGTTTAAGGTAGAGTAATACATATGATAAAAGAACCTGTGAACCATTTGGTTAAAAAAAAGGCAGATGCTGCATCAAATCCCTCAGCACTGCAGGGCATGTGGGGCCTTGATCACAGCCTGAAACGAGAAAGAAGCACGGATAGAGCACTTGGGTATGCGTGGGCAGACCCCTACGCAACATCTCCGAGATCCTGCCAGAAGCCTGCCCACACAAATCTGACTACGTGAAACAGCACTTAAAATGCTAATTTTCACTTTACTACTAAAGGCATGATTAGTTGAAAGGTTCTGGTTAACTATCAAAAAAATAGCTACTTTTCCCTAGAAATTGTTGCGCTCCTTTGTGCACAATTCACAAAGAATCCTAGTGCATCTCAGTAGTACAGCATCAGCTGCACCAAATCGAACCACAGGTAAAAATTCTTTGTTCTACTTATGCTAAATAATGAGCAGATTTTTTAACCATAACAACCACCATGCTGCTAAAGATCTGCAGCGATTCCTTCCAAACCTCCCCCTTCAGTAATTGCCACTTCACAAAACAGGTTCCACTACTACGGAGCATTAAGAAAAATATATTCACACCTGTGCCCATCTCCATACACTCATGTCAACATGTTTTCTGATGAGCACATTCCCATGCAAGTAGCAATGTGTAGAAGAAAAAAACATGAATCCACACAGAGGCCCACTGGCTTAAGAGCAAGAAAAACCAAATGCATCACTTATGAAAAGAAGGAAAGAATAAACATACTCTGTGTCCCTCCGTGATGAAACCCAAACTCACACTTCATCTGGAACAGAACATCTGCCTGTTCTCTGCACTGACCACTAAAATGATTCCAGGATTTGTAATCGTTTCCTGCTTTTGGGGGGTTTATTTTATTTTAAAGTGCAGCAATCATTAAAAATCCAAGGAGGCTGAGAGCTTGAGGACCACCACTGCCAGGTCTGCAGCATTGTCTTGACAGATATACACAGACTCCCCCCTCCTCTCTGCAACCTGCCTGCTCTTGACAAGCCACGCTTTTAATTAAATGTCTCCTAATATCTGTTGAGAGGAAAGTGCATATGAACATTTGCCAAAAAATAACTTCTAGTGCAAACAGCTTCTCCACCCTCTCAAAAAAATACACTAGAAGCCATTCACCTCTGCCAGCTCCCTCTTAGAGCAGACCCTGTCCTCCAACACTACCTGGCAGCTCTTCCTCCCGCAGCCCTCGCTGCTCACCAGCCCCGCATGAATTAAAACACCCAGAGAAATCCCATGCCCTGGCTGGGAAAAGCACGGCGTGCACGGTTGCCGCCTTTAAATTACGGCAGTCCCCATTATCTGACACGTCCCTCAACATCTCCCGACAACTGCATCCTTCCCAGTCGGCCCTGGCAGGAAGACAAGCTGCCCTTGTCCAGGGGAACACTGCAGTATTCTGCAGTACGGCCGTGTGCCGGAGCCCGGGCGCCTCCAGCCCTGGCGTTTGGGGGAGACATGACGGGCAGAACACAGCAACGCTGTTACGCTATTTACTTCCACGAGAGAAGGGTGGGAGGCACCCGCTCACCCAAAGAAACCCTGCACAAGTGCCCTTGGCTGCCAAGGATAGAGTGGGAGCGCCTCTCTCAAAGCGACCCTTTGGCAGAGACAGGATCAGCACACTCAGGTTTCTGGTGGCTGGTGGAGAGATCCCCGCACTTGAAACCTTTGCATCCATTCACAGAAAGAAGGGAATGGCACCTCCACGAGCATTTACAGCGCGAAAATAATACCACACTGAGCCGCAATTTTAATCCAGGCACACATCAACTTTTGAGCATCTCCAGGCAGAGATTTTTTTCCATCGCGCCCATCAGCTTGGCACCGAAATGCTCACGCTGCCCTTCCGAGCCCCACCCCACGGCTGACATGCTCCGTGCCCGGCTCCTCCGCACCACGCTCCCGCCCCGCTGCATTCATTCCGCTACCGATCCGACAGCCCACACCAGGGGAGAAAAAAGGAGAATAAAAATATTCGTAAAATAAAGAGGCAAATCGCTGACCCTGGTGGAAGGTAACAGCTTGCATGTTCGAGCCGGACAAACAGAGAATAGAGGGAAGGAGGAGAGAGAGAGAGGTGGTATCCTGCATCACACTCGCAAGCTCCAAACCCGGGGTGTGAAGCCAGGGAGCCCCTCTGCCAGGCCGGTCCCGCCGGCGGGGACGCGGACCCAGCCCCGGGGCAGCGTTCCCCCAGCGCCGCGGGGAGGTCGCGCCGCCACCAGCCCCCGATGCGGCTGCACCGCCCGGGGCGAAGTTTCGCCGGGCCAGGTGGGAAGACGCTTCCCCTTCCCTTTGCTCCCCCACACACCTCAGCCTCTTACCTTCATGTCGCTTATGATGGTCTGGAAGAGCCCTCCGAGCGCACTACATTCCTTCTCTATCACAGCCTCCATTTTCCTGGCTGGAGCTCACAGGAGGAGCAGGATTTCACCGCTACCGCTGCAACTGCACTGCTCAGCTGGAGGAAAATCAGACACCCCGGGCTCCCACCTCACCCAAAAAAAAAAAAAAAAAAAAAAAAAAAAGAAAAAAAAGAAGAAAAAAAAAAGGAAAAAAAAAAAGGAGGGGCGGAAGGGGCAAACAAGCTGATGTAGGCAACGAGAGGAAAAAAAAATATACCCCAACACACCTGAACCCCTGTCTGCCTGCACCTCTACCAGGGGATAAAATCCAGCTCTACTGGCGCCTCTCTCCTACACGCACCTCCCCGGCACCCGGGCACTCAGCACCGAGCGGGCACTACGAGCCCATGCGGGAGCAGCCACAGGCCCCATCTCTGCGCATCGCAGCCCCGGCCCCCCGCGCCTCCCGGCACGGCAGCGCTCAGGGCAGCGGGCGCCCGCGGCGCTGGGCGAAGCGCGCCCCGAAAAAAACAAGGGGGGAAAAGATCGGTGTCTATAAAAAGGGATCGAGCGTCAAGCCGGTTCTCGTGGAGCAGCCTGGAGGGGATCTCTGGCAACCCCAGCAGACCAGACTACAGCCAAAGCGCCCGAGCCGCTGCCTGCCCTCTCCGGGAACAGCCCGCTCCGCCCGCCCGTGCCGCTCCCGCGGCGGCAGCGCCCGCCCCCACCCGGCCCCGCGCCCCGCCCGCCCCGCGCGTCACCAGCGCGGCCGCCGATTGGCCCCGCGCGGCCGGTGGGCCGGAGGCCGCGGGTTCGCGCCCCGCTGCCGCTGGGGCGGCCCTCAGGACTCCGCTGGACGCGGTCTCGTGCCCGTTCTTCAGGGCAGAGCCTGACTTGCATGCTTAGAATTCGGCGAAGAAATTGTTTTATTCTGGTGACATTCGCCGAAATGGCCGAAGTTCGGCTGTTTCTGGTGACAAGCGTCTGCCTGAGCCCCCCGATACCGAGCTGAGAGGCCTCGTAAAGCTGCAGCCTGGGGAGTGCAGCCGGCAGCAGCTGTGAGGCTGCTCATTCATCCTCTCCCACAAATGCCAGACGATAGGCAAGACTGTGAGAGTGGGTTGTGTAAAACGTGGGGGTTTGAAGTAATTCAGTTTGCACATTAACTCTGCCAAATTTTACGGAACATTGTGGTCAAAAGCCCGTTTCCACACACAGACAGGCGGTGGCTCACCCCCTGCACGTTGTGACATTGGCACATGGCAGCGCACGCCAAACACACCGAGGGTCAGAGACCCTCCCTTGGCGTAAATGGAGCACTGCCCGCATGGCTTGGGTGCAGAGCTCCAAAGGTTCAGCTGCCGCTCCCCCCCAGGGAAGTCACACACCGAGGGAACAGCACGGGCTGTGTACGTGTTTTAGTACAAAACTGCAGTAGAACCAGGAACATGGATGTACAGAAGAATAAGCCTTAGACCTTGAAATAGGTGCAAGGTTCTTTCCATTCATATGCACAGTGGTGCATGAACAACCATGGCTGAGATGGAAATTTAGGAATTCCAGCTATTAAAATTTATCTTACAAACTCTGCCCAAGAAGAGCCACTGTCTGTGCCAGTGCATTTTGCTTCATTTCAGCCAGTGCCTAGGTAGGTGCACATGAGGGATTGCATCCTCTGTGTTACTGATGTCTGAGGGAAAAGGCTGGGCAGGTGCCCTGTCTCCAGCAGGGCCATGGCAGCACAGGCTGCGGCAGCGATTTCCCTCTGCTTTGACCCACGTGCGTCTGAGCAGGCAATTCATTTGGAGCTCTGCATGACCCTCACTCCCAGAGATGAGCCCAGCAAATGTCCCCAGCGGCTCGTGATAATGACACTGCTCATCTCAGGCGAGCTCCAGGTGCTGTCGCGTAACCAGCGTGACGGTGTTCCTGTGGGACACGCTTACAGCCAGCAATCCGGCAGAGAAAGTTGGTGGCCTACTTTGCTTTCTTCAGCCACCCCATTTCTGGGATGATCCTTGTTTTAGTGCAAACAGTGGCTTGGCTAACCTCATTTCTGGAAAGGTTTCAGAGTGCAACAATGCGCATGGGAGAGGAGGGTAAAAAAATCTCCTTCTCCAAGTAAAGCTGCATTTATACTTTAATATATAAATCAGGGCTGCCTGCTCTGTGGTATGCAACAAGTCTTCATACAGTGATGAAAGAATATGCAGGTATAAACAGAAAACCTAATTAATGATTTTAAATCTCAGTCAGTTATAACAAGTAAGTTAGGCGTACAATGTAAGATAATGAGTTTTACCTTGCAAATAAGAAAGTACACTTCACGATGAGTAACTTTTTAAACCACTGTAACTTGAGTGTACCCAGTCACAACCTAGAGAGACCTGATCAAAACTGTTCAGGTGGAATATTTTTTCTGTCAGAAGGTTCTAGGACATGAAAAATGTGGACATGATGATTTCAAGAAACTTTTATATTCACAGGACAAAAAAACAAAATGCCAACAGGAAGGTGTTCGTTCTTTGCAGCATTTTATTTTTCAAATCTATTTTGTTAAATTTTCTTCGTATATATCACTTAGAACAAAGATTGTGTTAATTTTATATTTATTTTTTAATTTTTTGTAGCCTAACATAGCTAAAAATAGAGAAAGGGCATATAGCCTGAAGGCATCAAAATAGAGTCTTGATAACAGAATATTTTTTTCTTTCGCATTGAAGGACATTTTGGACTTAATTTTATCCTGCCTTTTACTGATTCTAAGGATAGAATCTTCTGTGGAGTGACAATTCAGCTTCAACCAGCTGTAGAGTGAGAGTGAACATTTTTCTTTAAAGACCTGAGTCCAAATGGTTGTTTAAAGTGCGAGTAAGAAGTAGTTTGGTGATGTTGCAGTAAAGTCGGGTTACCATCTGCCACATTATTTCTGGGATCTGCTTGATTGATTCGTAGCAAATCACTTCCTGCAAGCATTATTTGCAAAACTTTATTATGGGCAAAGGCTATTTCTGTGTTTGTGAGCCATCGTTACCGGGGAGCATTTCATTACCAAGTGATGACATTCTGTAAAATATCCTGGTGCATGGACAAATGCCAGCAGCACTTCTTGACAATGGGTCGGCTGAGTGCATCTTGCTCAGCAGCCCCCAACAGATGTCAGCCCTAAATTTGTCAGTGGTGCAATAGTAGCCCATGTTCTGACACCCTTCAACACGTTGGGTGCTCTGCTGACAAAAATTCCACTGAAACCCCAGGAAGACTGATGGTTAGGAAATAATTTCTCCAGACACAAGTGGGCAGGTTGAGCAATGACTTGGTCACTTTGCCTGGCTTGGATGGTTCCTGGTGCTTTTCCGATGCTGAGCACCGAGGCACAAAGTACAGCTGGAGCAAAGCTGGACACAAATGCCTGAGGGTCAGGAGTCCACAGTGTGTTCCCAGGTGTTCCAGCAGACTTTCCTTATGACCAGAATGTATGCATTCACATTCCTGTTCCTTGCTTTCTCCTTCTGTAAAATGGAAATCCCAATTTTAAAAAGCGTTCCTACTGTTTATGCACCAAGCACAAGTGTGAAATGTCATTGCAATCAGAACAAATACATGCTCTGTCAGTGTGCCATAAAAGGTTTAACTGTGTTACTTATTTAGGTCCTGATCTTATGAGGATTTAAACCCACTTATGAATGAGAGTAGCCCTGTGGAAGACTAGATTACACATGCACTTAAGTGTTATCAGATTGAAGTCTTAGAACAATAATCACAAAAGGTACTTAATCACCTTTAAATTACAGTGTTCCTAATTTAGCTAATGTTATTCCCCAAGGAAAAATTGCCTCATCTAGCTTACAATCAAGAAAGAATCAAGGGCTGTTCCTTCAAGTGGTTGACAGTTCAAAAAGAGATATGATTTTAAAAGAATAGCTTGCTAAAGGCTGAACTATTTAATTGAATTATCTCTTTAAGAAATTGATGCAAATTAATATTATAATACTCCATTATATTGCCTCAGAATCTTTCATCCTTGAGCCTTCATGAAATATATCAATAAACTTGAAAAGCAAATGAATACTTTCTTTTTTTTCTGAAACCAGTGTATTCTGTCCCCATTTGAGGCTTTCTAATAATGATTTATATTTTGAAGGATGATGGTGTTTTCCTTTTTATAGATTAAGAAAAAAGAGCCCTAGAGCTTCCAAGAAATGGAGTCTCACATCCCTCCAGTCCTTACTGTGCTGACAGTGTATGATTCTGCTCTGTCCATGGAAGCAGATGATCTCACTTTGCAGTGCCTTATTGGACAGAGAGGTAGGATACCAGGCAACACAGCCACAAGGATGGCAAAAGGAATTGATGAAAAATGGAGCAAACCAAACAGAATCCATTTCACATGGCTGTCCCAACAGCATTATAAATATTGTATTATTCACTGGCCATACATAGAGGGGAAGGTAAATTCCCTTTTTTTTCATGGGTGTGTGTTTACAGTCTGTGGTTTCAGAACAGGAGAAAAAACAATGCTGTGGTTCCCCAGCCTTATCTGGGTTATTTTATGTCATGCATTGTTTTCAAATTACCAAGTAGCATTGCTGTAGTGGGGGTACCTCTGCAATTGTTTCTGCTTGCTGCATGCTGGCAAAATAACAGCTGTTATTGCTTTACCAGGATTGATTTCCATAGAACAGCTCCATCCAAAGCCTACCTACAGGCAACAACTCTGCAGCAAAATATCAATGCACTCTCATTTTCAGCTTTTCTCAGAAGGGAAAAAAAAAAAAAGCATTTTCAGCAAAGTTCAACATGGGATGCCATTTATTCAGGGCACATAGAGGACAAGATGCTTATTTTTAAGGGACTAAACTTCTCTTCCATTTCCCCCTCACCAACAAATAGGGAAAAATGTCCTGCCCCCAGGTATCTCCGTGCAAGGCACAAAATCTGAAAATTGGGGTTTGTGTATTATATCAAGGGCTTTAGAGAGAGGCCACATTTTGCAGTAGTGGGAAGGTGGGATGTCTTTGCTCACATGTGCCATCTGAGGTTGGCAGATTCAGAAAAGGAGCTCAGGTCTGTCATGTCCTTCCAAGCAATGTTCCTGTCATTGCTTTTAAATCTCCCCCATGATCAGCCTCAGTAAAAGGCCAAGGGGGTCCCATGGCCAAGGTGATGTGGGTGCTTTCATCCTGTGCAAGTCTGCAGTAGCACAGACAGTGTATTTCCACTGTCACCTCCCATCCATGGCCTCCCTCCTGCCCCATCCATGCCACCAGCACCAGCTCAGGCACCCATGGGAGCTGATTTGGCTGAAAACTAAGCCTACAAGGAAAGATCATTTTGGCCCAGAGGAAGACCCTGACTCTTTGTGTTTCACAAAGAAGGGGCAGCTTATACAACCCTTCCTGTGCTCATTCCCCAGTAGATGCCTTCTTGCTTCTCATCTCCAGCCAACACAGGTTTAGGAGCTGTTGATCTGAACCCTTGTTCAAACTGGCTTCATTACCTTATATCAGTTCTGGTGTGGACACACTCACTGCACAAAACCAGGCCTCACCTTTACATTTTAAAGCTGTTCAGCTGATGCATCTTGAAGTCGTGCCCTAAATTAACTTGGATACAATTTCCTGAGTGCACCTGTGTAGTCAAGCAGTAAGTTAAAAAAAAAAAAAATCAGGTTATACTTGCAGTTACACACATACTTAAATACTCTGAAGAAATAAAGCCTCTAATAGGTGTCACTTTTGCAAATATCTCACATCCTCATCTTCAGAGCAACATCAACTTTGACTTCAGGATAATTACACATGTATCAAGTTGCCTTCTGGACCCTATCACCAGCACATATATTAATCCATGCCTTTGTTGGCCATTTCTCCTTTCAGATGCTATATAAAAATGGATCTGAGCTCTTCTGTACTTTCCATCAAGCAATAATTTTTAGTAAATCACTACTCCTGAAATCTCCAAGATCTATATTTATTGGTATGCACAGAATTCAGTACATTGAACCACCTCAGGACATGGTCATGTGAAACATAATGCAACACTTTTTCCTACAAAAGAAAATATTATTTTTTGCCAGTTCATAAATCCAGCTTTTAAAACAAGCACTACATTCACAAAGAAATGGCTTAGAAAAAAAAAAAACCCAAACTTATTTCAATGGGCAGACTCCCAACTCTGTGTAACTGAGAAATAGTCAGGCTTTTATCCTCCTATCACTGTAGTTCTGTTTAGTTTTTGAAATTCTGAGGAAAAGAGTACTAATCCTCTTTTCCAGACCTAGACACCCAGGATGTCAGTAAGGAGAAATTGTTAGGCAGAGGTCTCTGCTGTGAGATCAAGTTAAGGTTCTGCTGCAAACTCTATGGCCAGAAAGCATTTTGGGGACATCAGATCATGCTGACAGCCTGCTAGTGTACACTTGCTTAAAAGAAAAAAAACCAGAGGCATTAGAAACAAGAGGAGTCCTTCCAATGAATCAAAGAAGATGGACAAAAAGAAAAATCTAGTCTACTGATCCAGATAATAGAGGCAGACTAGCACATACTGGAATTTGGGACTAAAACCAATGAGAGCTGACATGAGGACATACTCCAGGGAAGGACAAGCACAGCCATGAATGGTGCCATTGTGTGACTATTTTAATTAATTTTTGTAATGAAGCCGAAGCTCTAATTTACCACATCCCAAAAGTAAATAGAAAAGGTTATGACCTTAATTGCAGAGGTGGGGAAGGAAAACCTAATTGTTGAGTAGTGAGCTATCACTCATTACTGCAATTGGATAGATACAGTTGGCGTGTTACTATGAATAGTGCAGATTCAACAGTCAAAATAGTGGGTAGTCACAGCTTCATTCTCTCTTCCCTTCATCTTCTTTCCAAGCCTTTGATTAGCAACATTTTGTACCAGTTTTACCACATGGATTGCAATACTCCTGACTCCACAAGACTCTGACTTAACATGTCTGGGAATATAGCTTTTCTTTTCTTAGTAAGCAGATGTGTGAAGCCTCAGCAGGATGCAGAGATTACAGGAGGTCCTCCCTGCCTTCTTATTTTCTGCTAACTCCTCATGGGTATATACCTATGCAGGAGCTAGTGATGGACAGACAGTTTTTCAATGTAACATGTCTACAATGTGAAAAAACTACAAATGTCACATGTCTGTAACCATGGCCACTAAATAAATACAATTAATGTGCATTATATGCTGTTCAGAATATGTCTGTGTATCACTCAGACTGCGAACAACCATCCCTGCACTTAATTTATGAGGTTATCTCTGTGGACCAAGGCAAAAGTGCATGGACAGGTCTGAGATTGGTGTGAATCCTTATGCCTTGTCAAATGCTGTATCTCTATGTGTCCACATAAAAAGAGTACAATACTACTTACTCACTAAATTAAGTGTTTTCTACTCCAGATCTTTTTGTCTTTTGCCCTATATTGTCAGCTTGAGGAGGAAATTATGCAGAATCAGAACATGAAGGATTTGAGCAGAAATGTTCATAGTAAAAAACACTGTTCTAGCAAATTCTGCTATGGCAGAAAAAAAAAGGAGTGTTCTGCATTAGGCTGAGTAGTTCAGACAAAGCATACCAATATTAGGGTGAATATTATTAGATAAACACCTATAATGTGGCAGCTGTCATCCAAAATTCCAGTAGTAAATAGCCACTTCCTCAAAACCTTGTGTTAATATCCACCCTCCTTTCAAGCATATGCAGAAGCAGCTGCTGTTATTCTAGAAACACAAACATTTCTTCTGGCCTTGACCTTTCCTCAATATTACTGCTGAAAAAAATCAGGCACTTCTTCTATATTGTGTCTTTAAACACTGAGTGGCAAGGCAGGTTAATTAGCTGGTTGGCATCACATTTTACCAGTTTAGGTCCTGAGCACAAAACTTGATGTATTCTGCCAGAAATCAAGATCATCAGAAAAATTCTCCTGATGCTTTCAACATCTCAGGAAAAAACCTCCTGAATGACTTTCTAAACTTTGGTTAGTACAGGGAAATAACAGATCTTCTCTCTTCTGTGGCTGTCAAATCAAAGGTAGACTACCCTTTTTTGAAGGACATGTTTTAACAAAACACAAATTAGCACAAATCCTGATGGCCTGTGCTACCCGACAGGATGATCTAACAGTGCCATTTGACTTTGAAGGCTGCGGCTGTGTGAATCAACCTCTAACAAAGGGTTTAGCACAAATCTTGAGAGACAGCTGCCAGTCTTACTGATGATCAGGGATGATATATAAGGAAAGCACTGATCCTTTCATGCTCCTGTTCCAGTGGGTTGAGGCACAGAAGCAGAAAGGGGAAAGATCCCATGACACATGATCTGTGTATGCCCAGTGGGCAGTGTGCTGCTCTCCAAAGCTGTATCTCTTCTGAGGGCACTACGGCTGTCAGCAAAGGTAGTGTCTCTCATTAGGCCTAGCAGGATATTTGGCAAAAGTAGCCAAATGTTTGAATGCATGAATGAGCTTTTCCTAAAACCTGCCTGAAACACAAAGATCTTCAAAGCAAAGTGAGGACCTTTAAAATACAAAAAAAAAAAATTTCTCTAGGTAATCTTTGACATTGCTCTCGTGAGTAAAAAAGCAAAACGTTGTTTCTTAGAGAAGAGCTTCCACATCAGGTTTAGTTAGAGCAGAAAATACCCTCCCTGTATATCTGGATACTTGGTTGACATCCACATCTTTTGGCCTTTTGTAGCCGAATCCCATGGCAACGCTGATTTCCCAGCCTGTGCTCTGCTGAGCAGGGACGGGTGAGCGGAGCCGACGGGCGTTAGTTCCAGCTGACAGAGGCTGCAGCATGGGGTTCCCTCCTGCAAATGCTGCTTGAAAGGGGGAGCAGATTTTGCATCCCTTCAGTTACAAAAGGAGCCCTTGGCTCTACTGCCAAGGCTGGCCTTCGGCTCTGTCGGTCTCAGTCATCTGCAAAGAATTGCTGCACACTGACCCAGATACTCCATCAGCTCTGCTGCAGCGCTGGCTCAGCGAAGGGGCTGCCATTTCCCTGGTCTCTGTTGTGCCCTATATCCTGCCTTGGAGATTAAATTTTAAAAAAATTAGGGATAAATTAATGTTAATCAGAATAGCATTTTCCTCCAATGATTTTTTCTGCAAAACAGAGTTTCCCAGGGAAATCTGTTGCCTTAATTTTCCCCTTCTGTTCTCCTTCCCTGACATCTCACTATGCTGCTTTAACTCAGGAATCCTGACACATTTCTAACATACGCTGTCCTTAAGAGAAGAGAAATGTGCCATCTCCACTCTGTGCTTTCCTTGCATCTCCTCCATGTGTGCCATAGTATGTCAACAGAGAGTAGGGAGAGCAGTCTATGAGCTAAAGAGAGGAGCCCGGAGCGAGGGCAAGCCTAGGCCCCTGACAGCAGCCACCTGAGATGGTCCCGTGCACTCCAGGGGTTTGTTGTTAACAGGGCACTCAGTCCAGCATGTGAGGATGCACCTCGAGTCCTGTGTCCAGTTCTGGACCCCTCACTTCAAGACATTGAGGTGCTGGAGTGTGTCCAGAGAAGGGCGACAGAGCTGGTGAGGGGTCTGGAGAGCAAGTCACACCAGGAGCAGCTGAGGGAGCTGGGGGTGTTTAGCCTGGATCAAAGGAGGCTCAGGGGAGACCTTATTGCTACAACTACCTGTAGGAGTGGCCAGGTGGGGGTTGGGCTCTTCTCCCAGGCAATAAGTGGCAGGATAAGAAGACATAGTGTCAAGATGTGCCAGGGGAGACTCAGTTGGACAGCAGGAAGAACTTCATGGAAAGGGTTGCTAAGCATTGGAATGGGTGTAGTGGAGGCACCATTGCTAGAAGTGTTCAAGAAATGACTGGATGTGCCATTGCTGTGGTTTATTTGACAAGGTGGTGATTAGTCAAAGGTTGGACTTGATGACCTTGGAGGTCATTTCCAACCTTAATGCTTCTGACATTTTAAGCAGTATAGTGGATAATATTAAAGTGTCTTTATAGCTGCTAGTGTCTACTAGAGAGGAATTGAAAAAAAGCCAAAACCTTTAATTGCCTCTGAAATTTCATTAGAATCAAATTACATTGTCAAATCTAATTTTTTTTATCTAAAAAAATTAACAGGTATAAAGGCATATGTGGGAACACCACTAAAGGGGAATGTTCATCTTTGTAGTCTTCCTGTAGAGGACTACAGGGCAACACCAGCAGAAGATCTCAGAAGGCAAACTTCCCCATCCTGGTTTGCTTCGTGTGACAGCACAAGGCCTTGAGAAGTCACAGCGTCATGCAGCAGGATGAAGCACGGTGTTATACTCCCTTGCCACCTTGGCAGTACAAGGAGAAGAGCTGCCTGAACCTGGAGACTCCTTGGTTGAACCTGGTTCACTACTGACTGCTCTGAATAAAATCTCTGCCCTCCTTTCTGCTCTGAACCATGTGGGGCCAAAGGCTTGGATCTCTTCTCCTCCATGCCACTTCTGTGTGTCCTGAAAGGAATCATTTGGACCAGAGTGCTCACACTTCATCCCTTGGTTTCCAATGCTCATTATAATGCTGCTGCAGCCTCAGAGGTACCAACTGCCCCTGTGTGTTGCACCAGAGCTGTGGTCTGTCCAGTGGGATGGACAATGTGGGTTTGGCTTTGTGTTTGGTGGCATGAAGCGTGTGTTCAGCCACATATGACAGAAGAGACCACTACTGACAGGTTATCTTGCAGACAAGATTGTTCAGATAAGTGGGAAGAAAATACTGCAAGGCAGAGCAATACACATTGTAATCCACTCAGCAGGATTTGCTGGGCAGTAAATGAATAATACAGAAGCCAGGGGAAACAATGCAGCCTTATTCCAAGATATATAAAAATACAACTTTGGAGCCTGACAATTTCTTAGAATTTAAAAAACCCAATGCTGACCATCAAAGATGACCATCTCGAGAGAAGTAAAGGATTCCCTGACTTCAGGAGACATCTTTTCCTAAAAAAGGGGTAAGCCAAAAGGAGATGGGTTCTGGAAACCCTGGCCTACGATCTTTGCTGCTTTTCTTCTTGAGATAATAAAAATAGCAGTGTTTCCTGAAGGGCTCTTGCCAATGGAGGGACTGTGACAAGGATTGGTCTGGGGAAATGTCAGCCTCAGTTTTAACTCAAGCCACTTATTTTTCCTCCCTCACTGACCTCTGATTAACCTCTGATCTTTCTTCTACGTCCACAGTCTTGCCAGAGCCAAATCCTCTAACACAGAGTGAAGTCAGAGTAACAAAGCTGTGTGGCAGGAGAGTGATGGAGAAGCTGTGTGACAACAGGATTTGGTTTTGAGAATAGATCCCCAAGGAACAAGTGTATACAGGACATTTTCTCACTCCCTGAAGACTTCAGAGCACTTGTATGGTTAGGGACAGAGGCTGGACTCCCTCAAAGGAAGACTGACAGCCTTGAAAGCCAGTGCCCTGCTGACTTTTGTGGAGATTGTCGGGTGACAGAGGACAGAACACCCTAAGGTTTGGTGCTCCACTACCCTGGGGAAAGGCTTCATGTGGCCCAGTGCCACACAACTTTATTTCAGCTGAGCAAAACCAAACTGAGGTGAAGCTTGCCCCAGGACAAACAAGTTGAATCTTTTGTTCCCATCTTTCCCACAAAGGGCTCCTGAAGCTGGGAATTGACTTGCCTTTCCCACCCCTCAGTGCACATTGCAAGGTCCATCTTCCCCAGGCTGCAAAGGCAGACAGAGTAATGTGATCAGAGATGTAGGTCTGGAGGCTGTTTTAAGCAGACATATATGATTTGGCAGTATAGACTATATTTGGGGTCTGTGGTTGGCTTTTGGTTTTGTTTTTGTAATTTTTTTTTGTTTGGTTTGGTTTTTTGGTGCTTTTTTGTTTGGTTTTTTTTGTTTGTTTGGGGTTTTTTTTGAGGGACAGGGTGTTATTAGAAACTGTTCTATTCAAATTGTTGAATTGAATACCTCATTGAAAAGTGTAGATGATTTACCTCTGCATACAAAATCCACTGCATAGCATTGCAGAGGCACAAGTGCATTAAAAATAAGGTAATACAAGAAGTCAGTGAGCTGATTTGTCTGATTTGCCACCTGCCATGAATTTAACTTTCAGTTGAATTCAGCAACTTTATTCTTAAAGGTACTGAGCTTTCCAAGTAATAAAGTAAATGCGAAGATGGCAAGCATTGCATTTAAAATATTTATCAGGGCTAGCACAATAGATATGCTCCATTCCCCCATTTTTATTTATGAATTTAATGCAGCTAGATGAAGTAATTTTAAAAGGAGCACAGTAATATTCCCCTGCATTAATCACTCATTGATTGCCAATGCAATCTGAGATAGTGGTACCAAACAGGAAATATGCTTCCAGGTTTTGTTATCTCTCTCCCACTGTGATCACTCACTGTGCTTGCTTTCCTTCTCCATCCCATGCCTGCATCACAGGCAAGAAGCTGAGTGTGCCAAGGAGGACTGATGCTTTGTGTCTGTGTTGTGAAACCTGGTCCTCCTGCTCCCACATGGACCAAACACAGAGGGCACAGTACATGCCCAGCTGCTGCAGCATAAGCTCTTTGAAACACTGTGTCAGTTGTCTTTCTGATACCCCAATAAAACAGAGCTTTTGGAGCATTAATTTTTCAAGATGTGGATGTTTATTTATACCATTGCAGTCTATGTCATGCCTGAGCTGTATTTTGCCAGGTTGCTAACTCAATGCACTTTCTATTGGTGCTGATGGCAAGTCTCCCGCTTACAAATGCTGGGAGGAGGAACTGCCTATTGTGATAACAGCATATTGTATGTGAAATCTGATAATGAGGATTTTGTAGATATGGCACTGCATTATTTAATTGATTCAATGTCCACGCCTTGATCTTCATTAAGACTCTGAACTTAATGTAGTCCTTGAAACGAAAGCAGACTTTTCTAAAATTATTTTCTGCAATGGCCAAAATAAAGAAAGAGAAAACAAAAAGGGATATGCCAGGGCCTCCTGCCTTTCACAAGTGACAGGAGAATTTCTGTCTCGAGAGACACTGAGGGTTTTATCTCCAGGTGGGAGCTGGGAGGCAGGAGCAGGTGTCTCTCCCACTGGCAAGCTCTGTGAAAGCCTGCATCCACCTCTGAGCGGAGAGCTCAGTGGGCCTTCCTGTGGTCCACAAATCATTGCCAGCTGTCAAAGTTAAATGGTTCAGCAGTGAGTCTCCCGGGCTGCATTCTGGCCAAAATTCAATTGGATTACAAACCAATTGCTCCAGCCTGTCCCAGAAGCAGGAAATCACCGTCAGCTGCCTGGTGGGATCTGCTCACAGTGACAGACAGTGCTGCTGCTCACCTGCTGCAGTGTGTCTGCAGGAGCTCACTGGGAGCAGTGGCTTTCTTTGCTGGTCTTATGAATGCAGCACTCCCTCCCTCCCCAGGCTGGGGGAATGATGACTTCCTGGGAAAAAAATAGATTAAAAAAATATAAAGTGGGAGGAGAGACAAGGTGTACTGCTGCAAGCAGTCTTATCTGATGGGTAATTTCTTGGCAAAACATCCTCTGAAACTCCAGCCACCAGATTCTCTCAAAGCACTATCACTCTGACTGAAATAGCAAACAGCTTTCACCAAAGTAAGGAGATTGCTTTTATTTCACATACAGTTTGGCTGTGGACAGCTTGGCTGTAGGTTGACTCTAGAATCAAATCAGAGACCTTGCCAATTCTACAAGTAGCAAGGCCATCTAATCACAGTTTGTCATCAATTAAGAAAAGGAGAAAGAAGTTTCCTGTTTGGGGACTAAGTCAAGCTCTGATTTTTTGTAATTAAAGAAGGTAAGACATTATTGAGAAACAGACTGTCATAGATACAGCTTGCCATGTTTCTTCCCTCTTCAGCACTGACTGCCTACAACACACAGAGGGATTTGGATATTAGGTACCTCAGCTAAAGCCCCACTTCAGTCCATTTGTAAGCTGGACCTTCAGCAGGACTCACTGGAAAGGAGAAGTCATTGTCTCTTCTTCACTTGTGGGTGCAGCGAAATCATCGCATTTCTGCCTTGTCAACCTTTTATGATTAAGTATAAAGGTGAACAAGAAAGCAGGATGCTGTTAAGCTGTTGGCTGATCCCATGGAGCAAGAAGTGCCAGCAGTGGAACATTACCGGGCTCAGGGATCCCATGGACTTCTCTGTATTGAAGGGATGAGACCTGTAGGAGCAAAAGGAAGAGGAGAGCAGAGAGATGTGGACTTCTGAGGGTAATCAGGACCATCTTCCTATGAAAGAGATGGGGGAAGGAAGCTTTGATTCCTCTTTCTCCAACATGCCTTCACTTTCCTTTTTTTCCTCTTTATTCCTAGTTCCATGGGGAAAACATTGCTATTAAAGTAAAGCTCCAGTGACTTAAAATATTCATAGGGATTCTTTTGGGGAATGGTGAAGTCAACAGGAGTTTTGGAATCAACTTCAATGGTGCCTGCATTTCACCTTGTTGTAATACTGTCCTAAAACATTTCCAGGGCTGTACAGAAACCACTGTCTGCTCAATGCTGACCTTTCTGTCACAGCTGAACGGAGCCTGGTACCCTCCTGTGAAATTCACCATTCTTTTGTGATAAAGCACATCCTTCTCTCAAGGGGTAACAACAAATAAATACCCCCTACTCATCCTGAAAATGGGATCAACTGTCATATATCACTGGGCACCATGAACTTTGTAGCTTCAGTGGGAAACTGTTGGAAATCACATGTTGCTACAGAGGTTGTTTATTTGAGGGACAACTGGAATATTTCAGTGATCCAGATTCAGTTATTTTTGGTGTCCCTTTCCCTAGGGAGTTGGCAATGTATTTAAATTTGGGGGATCATGACTAGTTATTCAAGTTTTGCTCTGCTGGATTTGGGCTGTGTATATTTTGGAAACACTGTTTGCTCTGAGCAGCAGATAGCATGATGCCACAGCCCACATCAGTGAAAAGATCTTGTGATTATTATTTTTTTCATCTTCCATGTTCAGAGAAGGCTCTGTTCAGAGAAGTGCTCTTTTCTCCCTCTCTCTCTATTTTATTGCCAATGTGAAATGCTTTAAAAATGCCATTAAGGAATGTGTTACCCAGTGGGATGTACGCTATATTTCACCTTCTAAGCTCTTTCCAAGAGCAGTGTAGCTCTCAATCTACAATATAATTCTGATGATTGAAAAAGTACAAGCATTTTCTTTTTGCTAAGTGTAAGTCTGGGTCTATTGACAACAGGCTTCTGATGTAATGTGCAGAGCCCATGTTTCCATAAATGCACAGTGATTTTGATCCGATTGCCTTGATTTTCCAAGGTACTTGAAATATCTGAGGATCTTAAGCTGGTGGTCTTCAATTTCTCAGCAAAAAAAGAGACCAGACACTGGTGATTCAAAAGCTAGATCCAAAGAAGGAACCACCCAAATTTGTGAAGTCCAATGACTTTATCTTTTTCCTTACTCCCCTCTTTGCCTTTCCCATTCCGAGAAGAACTCAGACTGATTTCTTCACTTCCACTCTACCTTTCAAAAGCACTTCTGGAACATTTGTTTCACCATCCTTGAAGGGGCCTGGGATCAGGGAGTGTATCAGCAGCAAGAGGTGACTCAGCAGTGAGAAGTGGTTTTCAGCCAAACCTGCCTCCCACAGCAGCTCTGAGAGGGAGTAACCAGCCCGTGTGTGCAAACACGTTGTCGGCTCGGCGACAGGGGATGGCAGCTGCTCCTCACACTGTATCTGCCTCCTCTGCCAGCCTCTCGTGTGTGCCCACGTAGCACCATCCTCAGCAGCCAGAACCAGAGTGGATCCCCCTTGCAATCCTTTCCCAGCCTGCAGCTGAGGATCCCTTGCTGCCTCTTTCCCGTCTCACAGCTTGCCTGGCACCTGTGCCTCTCTGCAGACCTCAGCTCTAGTAGGGGACAGCAGCACTTTAGGAAGCCCCTGAGAGAAGATGGGACTACAGCTTTTATACATTTTACACTGAAAGATGATGTGATGAAGTGAGGTTGCCCTCTGCTCTGCTTTGTCTCCCCCAAGCCCAGCCTCAGGTTGGTTTGGCTGTGTGCTGTGGGACAAGACCACAGAGGGACTGGGAACAGACTGGCTGTGCAGGAGCAGGATGCTCAGAGACATCCCCACCTCTGCTGTGGACTCACTGCATGAGGCTTTAAGGGCAGGTATTTCTCTGTTCTCTGTATTTAAAGGCAACTCTGACCTACCAAGTTTAAAATAACTCAAGAACCTGGACTGTGTCTTATTAACTGATCATTTTCCAGAAAGGAACAGAAAAAATAAACTGGGAAATAAACTCTTTCACTTGTTTCATCTCACTGCTGTCAAATTCCCACAACCTCTACCTGCCTCCCTGGGCCCCTGTATATCTCTTAGCACAAGCAACAAATTTGGTTGTTCCCCTGAGAGACAGAATCCTGGTGCAATGCATAGGGAACCCTATCATGTAGCTGATAGTTAAGTGCAAATTTAATTAAAAAAACTTTTGAAAGACAAAGAAGGTAAATGGTGAACCAAAGGCTAGAACAGAGGGGCTCCTGCTGACATCACTAAACCTACTTTGGTGTCTTCAACAGGAGTCACACTGGGTGTGGAGTCTGGTACATTTTGTAGACCTCAGCCCTCCACTGTCGTGACCAATGCTGGAGGAGGATGGTTTTGAAGTCCCTTTCAAGCAGTTTTAGGCCAGAGAAATGCATGCATCCAAGATGCTAAAGATTATTAGAGTTATTTTTGCTAGCACGGTTCATTAAAAAACGTCCTTGATGACAGTTACTTTGTTCTGTGAGTTATGAGAATAAACATTTCCCTGCACAGGGAAAGGCTGATTACTAAATGCACAATGAGTAGCACCAAAATTGTGACCTTGAGGAGCTTTTGTCAAATAGGGGTAAAATGTTCCAAAGCCTAAAGTGTGGCTTCCACTCCTGGGACAAGCACCAGTGGTGTGCTGTAGGCTTCAGGATTCGGCTGTGTTCCTTTCGGGTGCTGGCTTGCTCCAGCTGATCTCTGGCAGATGATGTCCTGAGTTTAGTATCTGGAGTCTGTGGAGTTGGCAAGGCAAGCAGAGCACTCACAAATTGTTGGGGAGTGAAGAGATCCTTCAGCAGACCCTCTTCCTCTGATTTCCATCACAAGCACTCACTTCTCACATGCTGTTCCTGCTTGGCCACACTGGCCCATTGCTGCAGAGACAGTGTCTGGTGGTGAAACATTTTTTTAGCTGTGAGAAACAGAATCCCTTGCCACTAGCATCAAAAAATTCCTACAGCATAAGTCTATGTGCTTGTCTTTTTCCTCTGTTTACATAACTGTAACTATTTTTAGCTAGGCAAGGACTTTTCATTGTTACCCCTGCTTATTTTCAAAAACTTTAGCATGTAGTATCATATTAATCCAAATTCTTTTGTGTTGCTTTTGTTCCCTATTCCCTTCATTCCTTGTCCCCTCTCCTCAGTGAATTCTAGTCCATGGTCTCCTTCCCAACAGGCAAAGGCTGTTCTCAGCATGTCTGCTCCACTCTGATTTAGCCTAGCCCCTTCCCCCAACACAAAAATAAGAAACCCTTCTCACAATACCCAGTCACTATTGCTGGTGGCTTATTTCCAGCTCTTAAACTTAGAAACCTATTTATAGCTCAAAACGCTTGAAAAGAAATCATTAAGGGAATACATTTGTGAATGCAGAACAAAGATCTGATTCTGGGATTTTCTTGATGCAATTACTTAGTGTAAATAACAGTGTTTGACACCTGCTTTCCTCTCCCATGAAATCTCAAAGCAGTTTACATCTATGAATCCATTGAGCCTGAGTGCTGCAGAGAGAGGAACCGTTCATGAGGCTCTAACCACATGTTCTGATCTACTGATGTTATTCTTCTTCTAAATTCACTGACTTGCTCTTACTCTGTCTGTGACCCCACTCACGCTCCTCCTCACTTCAGGGGCTGAAACATGGGTGAATTAGACCTTCAAAGATTCGAATTACATCAAAAATATAGCACTACAGCCCTAAATGGTGACATTCAATGGAGACCCTGAGCTCCTTGCTTTATTCTAAGCCATTAAGCATCATCATTCATCTATAAAATACAGCACAGTTGCACACTGATGCAGAGATTATTTTTTCCCTATTTCTTCATTTCCCTTCATTATTAATGTAATGTGAATATCATTCACATTGTGAGTGTGGGGCTAAGGAGCTCCATCCTAGTGTGCTCTGCTGTGACAGCCTTAATACACTTTTTGTGCAAATTATGTTTTGTTTTTTTTTCCTTTGGTTCTGATGAAAAACTGCAAACTTGCAGTTAGTGTTTGAAAACCAGTGCTAAGTTGAAAAGTTCATGCATTACTCATGGGACTGAACTTCAAAACCAGAATTTCTCTTCTGGATCATATTTCTACACAGGGAAATCAGGACTCAAGTTAACAATGACAAACCCCAAACAGGACTCAAACTAAGAACACAGCCACATGAGCTTATCAGGACTTTTTTATCCTCAAATTAATATTTTTTCATTTCCCTGTCCCCTTTTCAGACCTAAGTGTCACTTGCTGCAGTTCATGAAAGCTTGGCTCTGTGTGGGCCTGTTCAGAGCTTCTTTCCATGGAGACCAGCATTACAAAGACAATCATGATGATTTAACCAAGCAAAAATCATCCACCTGCACCTGATATGGCCCGACAATTAGTGAAAGTACACCAGGCCAGCTATTTAAAGCACTAGATGAGTTCTTTCATAACTGTTTTTAACAAGGTATTTTGTTTAAACTTCAATCCCATGTTCCCAAAAAGTGCCTTTTGGTGGAAGGGTTGATTTGCTTGGGAAAATTTATTCATGCTGTGAATCATCCTTTCCCTTGAATCTTTACTGTGAGCCTTGACAAATGTTTCAAAGTCCATTCAATTTTCCCTGGGCAATCATCAACATGCAGATCAGAGGCCTCATTCTGAAGACTTCTGGCCATGCTAGGGCAGAGCTGAGTTCAGAACTCCTCTATTACCCAGATTATTACATAGATCCCTTGTACCCAGAGGTGTGCCTAAAAGATACACCTCACAATATGTCCACTGGAAAATAAGGCAAAAATTAGCTCTCTTTATGAAGAATATTTTAATCTAAGTCAAAGTATTAGGCCTTATCTATGAGAATTCAAGTGTATTGCTGTTTTTAGGTACCTCCTGGGCAAGGGATGTAACATAGTGATAAAGGGGGGACACAGGGAGTGAGGTAAAGGGTAGGGAGAGGACCTAGAACCACAATTCTTTACTGCATCACGAGGTGTGACTTGAGGTGAGACCAGAAATGCCTGTGTAGACATCAAGCAGATGTCTAAACCTTGTTAGATTCCACAGAGGTTTTCTTCTACTTGTGTGCAAAGCTAGCTTCACCTGGTTGGTCTTCTCACAGCTCATGTAATGAGATGGATTAAAACCCCTCTTATCTTTTACTCCTTCAGTCTCTGCAGGGCACAGTCCCTTTGAAACCATGATGGACTTGGCAGAAAGACTTACTGAGATTCTTTCATATTCTTCCTTGTTATGTTCACTGGTCTGTGTTTACATCGTTTTGCCCACGGCTTGTACACCATCACTTTTTATACACCCTGAAATATCCCTACACTTTGTGCATTCAGGGCTTTGTGGTATCCTTCTGTGTCTCATCCTCCATCCTTGGCCCAGATACGTCTCCTTTACACCTTAACAGATATTTAGTGGAGCAGAAACCTGTTGGCTCTGTGGAGGTGCCAGCTGCTCTTTAGGGCATAAAAAAATTGTGGCCCAGAACAGGGCCAAGTAGCTGATGAATAGCACTGGTGGATGCCAGTTCACTGATGGCTGTGGGGCCTCTTGGCCTCTCCTGGCTACACCTGTGCTGAGGAGCTGGCACCAGTGCTCACCCTTGGGTACTGGGGCCAGCTGGCATCATCTCCCATCTCCCTACTTTTAGCTTTGCTTCCCAAACAAGTTTGCAGACTTCCTTCTATTACTATTAGTCCCTGGTCCAGGCTAACTGCTGAACCTCTGCTGAGGAGACTGCTGGTTACCCTAGGCAATGGCCATGGCCAAGAGTTTCACAGTGTTGATGTTCCAGTATTTGACCCTGCTCTCCAGTATTCTCTATGCCAAATGAGGCTGATTTGCTTTGTGATGTAGCAATATCTTATTTCCAGACATGAAGGATTTTTTTCCCTGTTTGGTTGGTGGTATGTTCTGTGAATCCCCTCACTGTATCCCAGTTTTCAGTGCATGTGTCCCTTGGCATATCTGCAGCAACACTACTTGTGTATCTTCAATTAAAAAGTGGCAGCAGTATTGTAGAGATACAACAGGAATCTCTGGTATAAAGTAATCATAAACCATAGTTCACTAATTTCCCTTATTTATTTACAGCAACATAAACCAATCCCCGCTGAATCCCTGCTGAATCCCAGGCTGCACATCCAGCTGGTATTTCTGCAAGATAGACACATCCTGTGCTCCAGGCCTTCCAAAGTTTTAAGACCCTGGAGGTTCAGCTCCTAAACAGCTCACTAAAGGTCATGAGGAAAGTCTGAACAGGATGTGAAACAGCCCTTTCAAGAGACAAGCCATCACAGCAGCCCCTGGAGCACATTCTTCTCTAATTTTATAAGTGATGGGACTTCATGGGGTGATGGCCTCATGAGATCCCACCTGGTATACTGCATCCAGCTCTGGGTCTCTCAGCACAAGAAGGATATGGACCTGTTGCAATGGCTTCAGATGAGGGTCATGAAGATGATCAGTGAGCCTGAGCTCCTCTCATATGAAGAGAGACTGAGAGAGTTGGGGTGGTACAGCCTGAAGAAGTGAGGGCTCCAGGGAGACCCTACAGCATCTTCAGTATGTAAAGGGGCTGCAGGAGGGCTGGAGAGGGACGTTTTTACAAAGGCATAGGACAAGAGGCTATGGCTTTAAACTGCAAGAGGGGAGATCCAGATTAGATATTCGTAAGAAATTCTTTACTGTGAGTGTGGTGAGGCACTGGTCCAGGTTGCCCAGAGAAGCTGTCAATATTCTGTCCATGACAGTGTTCAAGGCCAGGTTGGATGGGGCTCAGAGCAACCTGGTCTAGTGGAAGGTGTCTCTGCCCATATTTGGGGGAGTTGGAACTAGATGATCTTTGAGGTCCCTTCCAATCTGAACTATTCCATGTTTGTGTCCCTTAAATTTTCTTCCTTCTGTAAAAATACATGCAATTGTATGGAGGAGGAGGATTGTGAATTAATTCATAATTAAGGAGCAACCTGAATTCATACAGGCCAGAGTCATAGCTCCAAAAGTAGTCAGAAAGCAAATCACAAGGAAAAAGAAGGAGCCCCATAGGGCAGAAGAATGCTAATTCAATGGTCCAAAGGTCTTGGCTGTATGTGTATTCATATATTACAACTCAAAGGAGAGTAAAACAACTCCCATGACAGTGATATACTGGAGAAGGCTAAAAAAAAAAATAAATAAAAACCCTATAAAATAGACAGAATGAATGGAAAAGATCAAGGAAGGCCAGCTGTGCACCCTGTTGACTGCAAAGAGCTGCTACAAAGGGAAGTCCAACTAAAGTTTGCTGACTAGTGTGGTAGGTATGTAGGTACTCCATGTGAAGATGAGAAGTAGCACAGGTAGCTCCAGACACAGGAGCACCTTCTGCACCAGCTGTGGGTGGCTCTCCAGCATCCACAGAGGACAGACACACTCCAGGGTAAATCAGGTCACTTTAGGGACAGCCCTAGTAAGTCCTGGAGCAAATCCTGGCAGATGCTTATCACATTCAGGTTGTGGTGGTTCAATCTGCCTGTATTAAAACTGGGGGAAAATTAGGGTAAGGTAATGGTAAGGCAATCACCTTCTTGATAACAGAGGGTTCACTTCTCACTTCCCCACTTACTAAAAT
Organism: Motacilla alba alba; assembly: GCF_015832195.1. NCBI lineage: Eukaryota > Metazoa > Chordata > Aves > Passeriformes > Motacillidae > Motacilla > Motacilla alba. Next base: position 140,538,139 of record NC_052017.1, read on the forward strand.
AATTTATTTCATACCATGCTTGGATCCTGGGATCTTTTTAATATTTTAAAATAACCTTTTCATTTTCCACCATGCTTGGATCCTGGGGTCTTATTTCTGCTGTCACATCCAGTTTGCTGAGAGAGGTAGGTTCTGTATCTTAGTCTGAGGTATGATTTTCTGTTTGTTCTTTTGAATGACTTTGCCCAAAGGGGTGATTATAAAAAATGTGAGAGCTGGTGTCAAAATAATTTTTCTTAGCCTGAAACACACATTTTTTTCATTATTCTTGACATTCTCTTTTATTTGTATTTTTTCCCTTCTCCACTTACATTCAGTGTTAAAGCAAAGTAAAGCACATAGCACAGATTATTCTCCTTTCATATTTCTTTGCTAGCATTGGCCCATTCTCATGTGAGTATGTGGGAGCTCTGAACATCACATCTGGTCTTTGTATTCCTGTGATTTATGAAGACACATGATTTTCCATTCACAAGTGCACAAGAGCATGGTCATATGACTCCTGCTATTGGGAACTCTCCTGCTATTTAGCCAGAGCCAAAAGCTACAGAAGCATCCCAGAAGCAATCTCATCCAGCACCAAACTGAGAAAAAAAATAAAAAGAAAAAAGAAGAAAAATAATAAGAAAAAAGAAATGCTTAATATTGTCACATAGATCATCCAGAATAGATCTTATTGTGTCCTCCCCTTCTGCTGGCCAAGTGGGATGATGCTTCCAGGAGGAGGGGGGCTAACCCAGTGCTTCATGCTTGTTATTCATTTGGTTGGAAAGCTGGAATCTGAAAATGCTTTAGGAACAGACCCTCCCTCCATGCTATTTAGAAGGGTGTCAGGGATGTCTGGTGTTGGTACATGGTGCTGAAGAACTGAGAGGAAGAGGCCCATGCTGCTGCAAGGCTGCTGCCATGTGCTGTCAGGCCTTGACTGCCCCTATAGCATGGTCTATAAGTGGTGCCAGGGTTGGTGCTCCCACTCCATCTGTGTGGCTCCCAGATGCCCTTAGCATGGAGAGAGCAGAGCCAAATGGCAGCTAAGCCAGGCTGGAAAGGATTGAGAACAGACGATGCTGTTCCAGAGCTCATCCTCAAATTAGCCTGCTTTAGGAAGAGAGTTCATCTCATGGTGATACCATCCTGGCACACAGTCACTGGCACAGCTGGCAGGGCCCTTCTCCCTGCCTCAGTCCTCTTCACCTCTTTCTAAATTGCTTCCTCCCTACCCAAGATTTTCTGTTTTACAGCCTGCTGCAAGGGACCTCTGCCTGCTTCTAAACACATTCACAGCTATTTCATGCAGTCAACAAAAGCAGGGGGCTGATTTTTGAATGAGTGCCACCCTTTTGACATTTGCATTTGGGAAATAGCATCTCCAACCTGTATGTCAGGGGTGACATCTCAGGATCAGGAGGTTTGGGTGGCATCATGGCCACTTCTCCCAAAGGCAGTGCTGGGTAAACATTCACGCTCTAATCTAAATAAAACAAGCTGACATGTTTTCAGTCTTAAGTACAGACATTTTAGCAACCCTTTAAACAATGTATTAGATAATGTAGTGACATGGAGGGCACAGTGGTGCAGCTCCCACATCAAAGACAATGAAAAAGGTAGGAAAATGACAGATGCTCCATGTGGGGTTATTTCCATTCACCTATGACTTTAATATCCACAGCTGAAAAATGGTTCAAATGAAAATTATTGTTCACTCTGGATTCCTTGGCAAACCATGGTGCCACAAAACTTGTAAAAATGAAGTGGATGTTACGGGCAATAGGTGTTAGTGAGCTACTGGTGTCAACTGATGTCACTGCAAAAGCAGTATTTGCCTCGTGGCTGAAACAAGGGACTGGGAATGTCCTGGCCATTTGTTAGTTTCCACCACTGATGTCAAATGGTGGCTTAAGGCATGGCTTTATTTTTCTTGCTGTTCTTCTGCCTACACCAAACAGTATTTCCTGCCTTGCAGGCTGGTGCTGGAAAATTAGCAAGGTGTACCCAAGAGCCTAGCATGATGTGGCCACTGCTGAAAATTCCAGGGACTGTTCTCTACGAGGACATAGGTTAAGTAAAAGTGCTATTTTTGTTTCCTTGTGCTTATTGCTGTCTGTCAGCACTAGAAGCACAGCAGTGAACACTGTCCTCTGGTGTAATGGAGGAGCTGGGCCACAGGCTGAGCATGGCAAGTTTGCAAAGGTAGGGTGCACAGTTGGTTTTTACTTGGAGACAGACATTTTACTGGCATGGCTGATGCCCACAGTGTGAACAGTTCAGAGAATTGCTTTAAGCAGACACACTTTGCAAACAATGTTTGTTTTGTTTCAAAACAAACAGGGAGTGATTGAAAAGCACAAAGGTATTGGCAGTGCCACAATGTGAAAATTATAAAGGCAGTCACACGTGACGTGTTGACTGAGTTCACATACCAGGACAGCTCTGGAGCTCGAATTTGCAAAAGAACAGGAGAGAGCTGGGTCTTCAGATCCTACAGTTTTTCAGTGGGTTTTGAGTGACCAGCACTTTTCAGCATTTAAAATAACAAACAATTCATACTTGAATTTAATATGAAAATGGGCAATTATGCTCTTTCTTCAATTCAGACCAGTGATTCCTGGCTTGGGCTGCAGCTTCGAGAAGATGCTGTCACTGAAAGCCAAAGGCTGATGTTGGTAGGTGCAGCGTGGCAGTGACCTGTCTGGCTCCCAGGTGGTGGGGCTGGCAGGAGTAGCCAGGGATGGATTACACCAGAGCCAGGGACCAGGAGTGCTCCAGGGCAGAATAAATCAGCCACTGTAATTATCCACAGGCAATCAAGCAAGGACAGAGACTGTTTCCCCATTGCACAGAACACCATTTTTACAGAGCTTTTGTTGTTTAGATCCTCTCTCAATATACAGAATTTCCTTCTTTTTTTGTTCCAGTCCTGTAGTTCACCAGACAATTCCTCCCAGCAGGTATTTCTGAGTAATAGAAAGTGCTGTGAGGTCTCTTCAGGACACAAGGATGACTAACCCTGCAGCAAGTATCTCCAGCATAGATCAAGCAATGAGATGCAACCAAAGGACCTAGAAGCAGGTTCTAACCTCCTTTAGACCAGCTGGATTCTCAAGTAACTCCAGGAGCATCAAAGGCTTTATGTATCTTGTTTTAATATAAATAATCCAAAATCTGAGCTGACCTCCTGCTGTCAGCATCAGCAATGATTTCATATGGGCAAGGGTGGATCCTACCCCAGCTGGTTTTGGAATGGTCTCTGTTTTTTACACCATCTGACAGGCAAGGTAACCTGACCCACTTTGAGTTGTGCCTTACCATAAGGTCTGCTTCTTGAGCATGCAAAGTATGAGGTTCTCCTTGGTGGTCTGTCATCCCACCTTTCTCTCAGTACGGTGAGTCAGAAATGAGACCTGGTCTGTCCCTTGCTGGCACACAGGTGGAGGGACTAGTAAATGAGATAATTGGATAGAATGACTTGAATTCTGCCTTTCATTGCCTCTTCACCAAAATTGAGATTTGGATAAAGGAAGAAGAGGAGGAGAGCAAGTGGGGGGAAGATTTAAGGAAAAGACTTAAGTAATTTCAATATCTAAGTTAGAGTTTTCTGTTATATATATATATTTTGGATTGGAGACATCCTGCTTGGATCCCTCACCACTGCAGTCTGGAAATGTGGGGAGCTATCTTGGCACTTTAGAGAGGGACACTGTGACATTCTCTCACTATTTTTTAGAACAAACATGACCTTTTCCCTTTTTCTCCAGCATTGCCTGTAGGAAGACTTTGGCCATCCATGGGTTTTGTATTGTCTGCAAAATGAGTCTTATTTTCCACCCCAAGCCTTACATGGCAGGATGTGGTTGTCAGACACTGCTCTACTTGCTCCATGCACATGCTCTGACAGCACTGACATGTTTATTATGATTAATAAACATTATTATTCATAGCACAGTGGCAGCTAGAGATTCTAATGACACATTAGGGCCCTGATACTCTAAGCCTAGTAGAAACTCATAGGAAGAACAAGTAATTTAAATAGACAAAGAATGTTGTTACTGTTTTACAGGTGAGACCCAGAGAGATTTGAAAATTCATCCTATGCCTCACAGGAAGCTGTGGAGAATCAAAAGCTGAGCTCACATCCCCCATACTCCAACCTCTAATTTTACTGAGATGAAAATGCAGGAGGAAAACCACTTGCATAAAACCAAATGCATCACGAGATATGCACTCATTCCCTCAGCCCCATAGAGCTGAATAACTTCTGGGGTTTTTTTGGTTTTGTTTTTGTGTTTCTCTTCCCTTGTGATTAATTTTTCTTTTCTTCTTGACTTGCAGCTTGTGAGTCATTGTTGTAGAGACAAAATTTTCATTCAAAACAAATAGAGCTCAGTTTTAATCAGGAAATCAAACACTGTTCCTTTTTTTTTCTTTACCTCCCTTTTTTGTATTAAGCTGTATGAGATCAGGCCCTACAAAAAGAAACCCAAGTTCCATTTGGATTAACATTTGATTGCATTTTACTGCACCAAATACCAGTTCACTTCCACAGAGGCTGATGTGGAGCAATTTATCACCTCTTTACTGCTGGGTTTCCTCATCCTGCTGGCAGTGGGGATGTTCTTGTCCTGTCCAGGACATTTGGCATGATCATATAGAAATAACTCAGTTCTCTCTAGTTTACTTGCAGCGTGAAATGATGTCTCCATGATCCCTGCCACAAAAACTTAGCTGAGATTCAAATACATCTTGAAATCTTAGCCCTGTCCTCTTGTTCCTGAGAATTTGCTAACCACTGTCCCCTGCCTGGGCAGCAGCTTGAGAGACACCTCTATATGCTGGCCTATATCTGACTATGACTGTGCCATCCTGGTTTTCCCCATTCTCCCACTGTTTCAATTTATATTTTCAGCCCACTCACTGCAGGTGGTTTGTTTTCTACCAGAAATCTCCTTGGTGTTGTAATTTGGGTGAGGAAGGTGCTGGTGAAGGGTTATTTCCACATTGGCATTTGCTTTCCCATTTCTCGTGCTTCCATGCTTCATTTCATGTCATCCTCAGCCAAACAGGTGTGGTCATAACTTGCCAGTCTACACCTGCGGATCCTACATGCTGTGGGTCCTGTCCCAAATACCACTAAGCTCCAGCCTCTTTAAAACCTTCAGCAGACCCGTGGGCCAGATGGGGACATCCAGGCATTCAGCACATAACCTGGGACTGTTCCTGGTGGGATTTCCATGGCTGGAGAGAAGTCATCCCTTCTTCCTCTTCAGGAAGCGGCAGCAGCTGTAGGATACCAAATGCAAGTACAGGCAATGGCTTGAGATATAACATTGTGTGGTTAATAATGCTCCTGCACTACAAGCTGCACAGTACCAGCTCCCTGAAGAGACATGACCCTTCAGCACAGCTTTCTGGCCCTGCTGCTCCAGCCCACTTATCACTTGGTGTGGATACCCTTTAAAGGTTATAAATACATCCATGCCAAGATATTGCAAATTTGGTCAAGGATATGGGCTTGGGGGTCATTTTGTCTCCTGGCATACTGCAACCCAGTACAGCAACGTGCATTCCTCTTTATGATGTTAATTTTTATGGGAGATAAAATTAAGCAGATTTTCCTTGAGGAAGCAGAGCAGATAGCAAGATCTCAAGGCATGCTGCATTTTGAGTAAAAATAAGGTATCATCAATGGCTGGATTTGAAGGCAAAGACCAGATATTACTTAGTCTGTTCTCTCCTATTCTTTTTATATAAGGACAACAGATGACTGCCTTTCCACTGTGTTTTTAAGAACTGCCTCAAATGGTGTGTTTCACCTCCAGGCATCTGCTTCTTCCCAAACACTGAACCACCATGGTACTTCATAACGCTTTTTATAGCTGTGAAGTTCAGGGGCGCTAAGCACCTGACCAAAGAAAAACTTCTGAGTTGATAATTAAGTAGGGAAACACTGGAAACTATGTGATGCCTTGAAGATAAGGGACTTCTTGTTTTCTTTGGAGAAATGAGACTGTATAACTCTTGCTGATCAGTTCTGAGCATATCAAACATCCACAGATTTAACCATAGATGCCAGGCGGCAAGAGGGCACAGTGGCTGTGAGGAAGCATGTTCATTAAGGCTGTTAGAAGACTTCAAGCCTGCTCACCTGTCTCCTGAGGACCTGCTTGACAGAGAGCTTGACATTGTTCCTGTACCTTCCATCTCTGGTACGCATGATAGACTCATCTCCTCCTGAAAGCATGAGACACGGCTCTTGGTGGCCCATTCACTGGGTACAAACAAGGAAGGGAATTCTTGTGCCATTTCCCCTCCAGCATCCTCGTGAATACATGTTGTGATTGACTGTAAGGAAAAATGGAGCTTGCAAACCCCATGCTTTTGATTTACCTTGGCAACAGTTGCATTGCAGTTCCCCTTTCTTTGTGGGTTTGCTTTCTCTGTGCTTTGGCATTTTAAACCAACAGCTGATGTCAAAACATAGTTGGGCTTCCCCGAACTTTCCACTTTTGATGGCAGACTTGTCAGACCTCTCAAACCACAAAGATGTATGGGTGGTGAGGGAGTTCCCTGAAAGGCCAGACACTACGGGGAGCGGCGCTGACTGTTCATTGCGTGTCACTCTGAGTCACCACTGAACCCATCACAGAGATGGAAAACCACAGTGCTCCTCAAGGTACCATGTTCTGAATGAAACAGAAAAAACCGCCTTGGATTTTGGATACTAAGACTTCTGTGGGGAAAAGATTGCTATTTGAAATGAAAAATAATAAAGAGCAAGCTCAACAGGATCAAGGAGTCATCTGGGGAATAAGGCTGAAACATTACATGGTGCCAGATCCCTTAAAAGACTAAATGAGGAGTTCACCAATTAGCAGTGTATGTGAGCAGCTCTCTGACCTAAGTTCACTTCACTCAACACACATTATCTGATGGCTTGGAAGTGAGAGGGAAGCGATTCCCAGGAGGCTGACGGTCACTGTGATCTAATGTCTGCATTTGCAAAGCCAAGACTTGTTACTCATCCTTTAAATAGCTATTTTAAATAGTATTAATTTTAAAAGTAGCCACAAGACAGACTTGTAAAGCAATTCCTTGTACAAAACCACTGGTTCAAAGACCAGTACTCAAGTAGCCTTTTCGCATTGTAAATATGTTCTGTGCATTTCAGATTCTCCCTGCAGTAAATAATGGATTAAGTAATGAAAATCCCATTATAATAAGAATGACATGAGGCTTAAATGAGACCAGAGCTAGGAAAACTAAGCCAATTTTCTGTTTTCCTCAGAAATTAGGCTAAGATTTATCATTAACATATCATGACTGGCTTTAATTAGGTAATTAATGAGAGTAACAAGGCAATAACAAGGTGCTTGGCAGTGGTATTCTAGCTGATTTATAGACACATCACAAAAAATCTGAACTTTGTCTAGAAAAATTTACAACTGAAGAGAGAAGACTATAATGGAAAGTCCAAAGCTGCAAACTTTGGGAGCACCCCAACAATAAGGTGGACTCTTCCTTACCCTTCCTTTCCTGTTGGAGCTGAACCTTGCACAAAGAAAGACTAAGACAGACAATAGACTGGTTACAATTAGGGATGTGGATGTACGGAACATTTCCTTCTCTCATTGACCTTCAGGAAATCAGTAAAGATGCTCAAGTGGAAAGGGAAGCAGAGGCACTGAAATATCTCAGGCTGAGGGTGAAACCCAGGTCTTGCAATTTCTGGGCAAGTGCTTGAATTAATTGGTTTTTTATACAAAAATAAGGAATTACCTGCTTCAGGTATATTCAGGAAGAAAAAATTTTTAAAAAGAGCTACCTGGTATTCTCCAGCCAAGGGAGGATTATGGTGATGTATGGGAGTGCTCTGCAAATGCCCAGCCTGGATGATTGTCCTTACCACCTCCTGACTACGCCATGGGGACACCAAGGTGTGTATTAACCTTCCATCTCTCCACTCTTTGGATTTCATGGGAAGAAGATGTGGGTGTGTGGGTTGGAAGTCATGGCCCGCCCCAGCCGGTTCCTGACTTGTCTGTATGGAGGTCTACGGGGTGAACTGTGCATCATCAGAGCTCTGCAGCCACACAGCTGCATGGCCCAAGCTGACATGTGATCTGAGCTTTCAGATAAATACCTGAGTCAAAGACAGCATTTTCAGGATTGACTTCTTCACCTTTCAGTCTCTCTTAGCAATGTCCTGCTCAGAACCCTCGATGTGTGGGCCCCATTCTAGGCTGCCAGCCCCCTCATTGTGTCAGCGCTGTATTTGCCTTAGTCCATGTCATCCTCAGGGCCTTCTGGCTGCCATTCCACAGTCTGCCTTTCACCTGCAGCTTTGTACCCTTTCTCCTAAGATGCCGCAGGAATGTTTCCCAGCACTTCTGGGGTGGTTGTTTCCTCTGTTGTCAGTTGTTCTCACTACTGTTGTTCCCATGCTGCTACTCTTATGGCCTTGAACCTGCCAACCTTACATTTTTCTTTAGGTAAGCAAGGGGAGCAAGTACCACTGGGGTAAGACCCATGCCCACCCTTTCTCTTCCTCTTGGGGGTATCTTGCAATGAGATACCCAAAAATAATCAGATTAACAACCAGCAGACCTGCAATACCCACCCTGATTAAACTGTTCTCCCAAGGGCATGGTGAGCAGGAATAGAGCACAAAGTCCCCCAAAACAGTTCCTGATTAAAACTGTTTGGTTACTATGAGACATTATGGTGGGGGGCCCCTCCTACACAGAGAGAACACCCAACTATGGGGAGCTATTATTTGTCTTCCCAGCTGGCTGCTCAGAGAATTTTCCTTTCTCCTTATCTGTCTCTCTACTTGACACTCATGCCTTGCTGTCACTGATAGGGTGATAACAGCAAGGGCTGCTTGATAAGATGACTGCAAACATGGTGCCCTAACTCAGGATGTGGTTATGGCTGTATCTGAGAAAATTCATGCATCCAAACCCTTGTCTTCATAGTACATCGTTCTTTCAGCTGATTCAGAAATGTACTGAGCTCTTTCCAGGAAAGGACTCATGAGATGTTCAGGTCAACTTAAGATCAGGTCTTTAAAAGAATTCTTGTTCCCTATTTATTATAAGAAAGACCATCAGCATCACCAATTCTACAGTGATGGCTTGTGTTAAGGTTTCATAGTGTTACAGAAATGTGGACCGACTTCTTTGACAGAAAGAAGTATGTTGGTTCATGACTGATGAATTTTTCAAATCACCTTTATCTTTAGATCCACCTAGTCATTAAGACTCAGAAAGGGCCTATACAAATATGTTTATATGCAAAAGATGGTGCTCTGTGTGGAGTAACTGATTATATTAGCAGCTTCAATACTGACTGAAAAGTTCCTTAGTCTTGCCAAAACTCAGGAGTCACTCCAGCTAAGAAAGATGTGATTTCTTTGTATCTTTTCCAAATGTTGTTGGAGATTCACTACAGCCAGAGTCCTAACCAGCAAAAATACAGACAAAGCACGGTGAACACACAGAGAGAGTAAAGGCTCAAACTGAGAGTGCCTAACCTCCCAGCATCCTGAACGGCAGCTGTGAGAGGGTTATTACCGTGATGATACATGAGATAGGAGGAAAGATGACTAACAAGCCTTCTGCTTGAAGTTGCGGCTGAGTCTCTCAAAACTGGGAACACTCAACTGCCTCTAAGCAAAACTCTCCATCACTCCCAAGGAGCAGACTGTGCACTGAATGAGTAAACTGAAGCCAGGACACAATTTCTCAAATCACTTGCCACTGGTGATTTCCACCCCTGGTGCTTTGAGCTCTAGTACACAGCTTGCAATGCCCTGGCTCCAGATCATTGTTGGCTCGACAATGTCTAACATAACTCACCCATTACACATTGTCTAGGGTTCAGCTGTCATGGCTATAAACAGCAAAGTAAGAAGAGATAAGAGATTACCCAGATTACTGGCAGCAGTAGAAGCTGTAGAGCAACCTTGGCAAAGCTGCTTTTGCTATCTGGAAGAAAGCTGAGTAGAGAGGAAAACAAGGCTCTGCCCGTATTGGGGCACAGTCCTTGGCATCCTGCTAGGAGAGCGTGACACAGGCTGCCATCACCCTGTCAGCTCAGCAAGGCTCTGTACAGCCTTAGGACATCTCCCCAAGAGGAATATTTGCCAACAGCATGGCCCTGCTAAAGGCTCTGACATGGAAGGGAGTTTTTAAGGAGCCCCACATGGTATCAGAGACTATTTCTCCATCATATGCTTACCCTGAGCAGGCAGTAGAAAGGGTTTATGCTAATGTGCTCCTCAGCCTCTATTTGCAGGAGGTTAAACCTCATTAAAAAGGGGTTGGAGTCATGGATGGGAGCCATGAATGGAAGCCATGGATGCTCAGTGCAGTGTTGGGTGCCCATGTAAGCTGAACTGCAGGAACAGCTCATGGTCACGCTCTCACTCCTTTACAAGAATCAAGGAGAGCACGTTCATCCAACCCTCTTCCACTGAGGCTTAACATAATGTGTTTCACCTCCTGGCTGCTGTAGGCCAAGTGTGTGAATCAGTCAGGTCTTGCAGCAGAGCTGACACGTAAGAACTCAGCCATGTGTCTCAGCCTTCCGGGCTAACTATTGTCACAGTGTCCTTCCTCCTGTATCTATCTCGGCTTGTTTATGACCCTGCGTCGTTGGGTCACAACAGATTTACTTCATGCCTTCCCTTGGCAGGGGACAGGTTCCCATTCCATTTTTGCCATGCAGTTTTCTCTTTTCTGGGCTGCTGTGGCATAGGCTCTTTTCCCTCTATGCAGGGGGGTGGGTTGCTGAGCTTCAGAAGTATTTTTTATGATTTTACTTAAACCCACCATTTCTGACCCTCTCTATTCATATTCAGACATGTTCCTCTATTGCTCTCCATGCAAGTAATAAAGCTGTCTTTATAAGAAAGCAAACAAACAGAAAGCTTAGCACCAAAAGCTGTTTAAAACAGATAAGGTTAAAGCCTTATATAAAAAGTGGGGCTGATTTTTGCAGTCCTCATTATACTCAACAGAGCATTTTGTCATTATAACTTTGGACTACAGAAAAAGAACCTTGCAATAAAAGGCTGCTATAAATTGACCTTTTGTTGCAAATTCTGCCATTCAGGCATAAAGCAGCAAGAAAGGCTACATAAGCTGTGTTAAAAGTAGGTCACTGTACATCCGCTGTTGCCACGGCGGGGCCTGGCTGCGTGTTGCTAACAGGGTTTCTTGGTTTGAGGAGCAATACACACACAGGAGAGATGTGAACTCACACCACTTCATACAGTGCAGAAAGGCCAGAGTGGTGTCAGGGGGGATTCTTGTTCCTAGGTAGGGCAGGACTCCTATGGACCATCTATACAGCTGCTTTCTGAAAAGCAGGGCATCCTGGTGGCAGGCATGGTGTTTCTGCAAAGAGCCTGGTGGCTGGCACTGCCACCCCTTGGGTAGGTTCTAGGCCTCTAGCCCGGGGTATTTCCTTTTCCTCAGCAAAGATCTTGCTCAGTTTTGCTCTGGCAGCTCCAGGGAAACAGGGGTGAATAAATGACTGTTCTAGGGGTCTCATCTCTTCCAGTCTCATTGGTTCAGTGTCCACAGTCACATAAAGTCACCCAGACCACTGTAATATTAGGTCTCTCTCAGCTAGAGGGCAGAGAGAAAGAAAGCCTCCACAAGTGTTTGAACTGTCACTGACTCTTCACTGTTGGTCCTCTGAAATACTCAGATGGTCTCATTCCTACAGCTCCAGGACCGTCCAAGTTAAAACAACAGCAGTGGCTTAACTCAACCTGTCCCTTTCTAGGGCTACATACTATGGATGATCCCTGGGTTTTTCATATTGTCAACATTACTACAGAGAAAGCTGATTCCAAGAGTCAATAGTATCTTTCTCCATTAGCTCCACTGGGATGGCTACAGACATTACCTCAGAAAGCCACCACACTCCAGAAAAATGTTTAAGTGCACAAAATGCCCTTCTGAATCTGAGTGAACAAAGCTCAGGGTGATACGTTTCCTTGACTCAGACCCTAACTAGCACACTACACATAATAGGAACTCCTCAAGAGAACAATTATAACATCCATGTTTCCCCTGACTGACCAAGCTTATCTGGCTCAGCTGCACTAACTGGTTCAAAACAAGACTGGATTCAAAATCCAAGCTCCTCCTGGAGATTGACAGCAGGCTCTGGCAGGTGATGGAGAGTAAGAGCACTTCCCCTGAACTGTTCTGCCTTGTCCTCAGCTTAAGGATTTCCTGTTAAATCTTTTAGTCAGCATCAGGGAAGAGCCTTCATTTACTATCCTTGACATACAGTGACATGATAGACCGAAGAGGAGAAATTGTTTTCCTTTCTATCTCCATTATAGACTTACACAGTGTAATAATCCACAGCCTTTGATCTTGCTTTGTTTGTGTTCTGCATCATCTTTGCAGCTGATTGGAAAATAAAATATGGAATGTGTTGATTTAAAGACATTCAAAGCAACAGACTTACTAGACTTTATGATTTGTGCTGAATTATTTACTGCACAATAAATAACTTGTTCTAGTAGACAATCTGCCCACCCATTGCCTTCCATGGGCTACTGTTCAAAAGGGCCTAAGCACTGTCAGAGGAGAGAAGTGATGGAAGCAAGATGCTGGTTCCTGGTCACCTGAGGAAGGAATAAAATGTGGAAGTTGTTTGGGTGTTTTTAATTATAGCACCAGATAGATGTTAAGCAGGAAGGTCCTTCCCAATATTTCTGTGGCAGTTGTGGGTGGTCCCAAATTGATATGTGGCTCCCTAAACTGAATAAACACAGGGTAGGCAGACTGGGCAGTCCAGGACCCCACAGAGCTGGAACACCATGACTTGGTGAGGGATATTGTAAGGCAACCAAAACCTGGACCAACATGCTTAGCTGACACACAAGGTGTTGCATTTAATATGCATTTTCTACTAGTTTTGAAGTATTTGCATTAAAATACATTAAAAATATTCTGGATATTATGTGCTAAAAAGTCTGCGGCCTGTACTGCACAAAAGACCCAAACCTAAACAAAGACTGATTAAAACAGTGCTCTGCATAAGAGCACCAAACTTCTTAACTTTCCTTGAGACAACCCTCACAGAATTTCTGTTATCTTTGTAAGCCTGATTTTCTCAAGAGTTTTTGTAGTCATCCTGTGTGTTCACACGTGTGTAAATGTACAGATGTGCCCATCCCATAGAATCACAAAACAGTTCAGCATTTTTGGGGACCATCAGGTCTGAACCCTGGTCAAAGCAGGGGCAATTAAAACAGCTTGCTCAAGGTTGCATCCAGTCAGGCTTTTAATATCTCCAAGGATGGAGTCTCCACAACCTCTTTGGGCAACTGAGTCCAGTGTTTGACCATTGAACAGTAAAAATTTATTTCTTTGGTTCACACAGAATTTCCTGTATTTCTCTATGCACATTGCCTCTCTGGTGGTGTCACTGGACACCACCATGGGAAATGTCTGGCCCATCTTCCTTACTTCCCCTCTCCTCTCCAGTCAGATATTCAAAAACATTGATAAAGTCCCCTGCAGCCTTTTCTTCCCCAGGCTGAATAATCACAATTCAGCCTCTGCCCTGAACCATCTTTGTGACCTTTTTCTTGGACTCCTTCCAGCATGTCCATGTCTGTCTTGTACTGGGGAGCCCAGAGCTGAGCACAGCACTCCAGAGGTGTCTCACCAGGGCTGACAGAGGGACAGAGTCACCTGCCCTGACCTGCTGGCAACACTCAGCCTGACGCAGCCCGGGAGGCTGCTGGCCGCCTTCGCCACAAGGACGCTGTGGCTCTTGCATCACTCCTCTCAGTTCTTTATCATCTGCAAACGCACTGAGGGTGCATTTGGCCCCATTTTCCAGGTGACTAATGAAGAGAATTAACAGTACTGGCCCAGTATCAACCCCTGGGGTACTTCAGTGGTAAGTGGCCTCCAGCTGGACTTCGACCTGCTGATCTTCACCCTCTGAGCCCAGCAGTTCAGCCAGTTTCAGTCCATCTCACTGTCCACTTACCTAGTCTGTACTTCAACATTTTGTCTTGAGGTTGTTACAGGAGACAATGTGAAGAGCCTTGCAAAATAAACAGCATCCAGTGCTCTCCTTTCATCCACTGAGCCAGTCATCTCATTGTGAAAAGCTGTTGGGTTAGTGAAGTATGATTTGACTTTTGTAAATTTGTGCAATTGGGATTATTTCCTCCATTTCTGAGGTATCGTGGTGAGGCTAATCAGCCTGTAGTTCCTCAAATTCTCCTTGCCTGTGTTGAAGACAGAAGTGACATTTACTTTCTACCAGGCCTCAGGAACTTCCTCAAGTTACCACAATCTTTCAAAGATAACTGAGAGTGGCCTTGCCATGACATTGACCAGGTCCCTCAGTACTAGTGGGTGCATCCCATCAGATTCCAGGGACTTGTATATATCTAGACGGGCTAAACATTCCTTCAAATAATTCTTATCCATTAAGAGCAAGTCTTCCTTGCTTCAAACTTTCCTACTGGTTTCAGGCACCTGGGATTCCTGTAGGCAAATATTACATGAAAAGATCAAGGGAAAGAAGGCACTGAGTTTGACCTTTTCCATGTCCTTTGTCACCAATTTCCCTGCCTCATTCTCATCTCATCATCACTGCAACCAAGGCTACCCCTGACTTTCCTACTGCTGACCCGTTTTTCCACATTGTTAAGTATCAGGCAGAGCAGATTCTTTTTGCTGACTTCTCTGTCACCTGTGTCTGGAAAAGACTTATCAACAGCCTTGGTTGCTTGTGCCCTGCTGTGTTCTTCTCCCAGCAGCTACCAGGGTGGTTCAAGAACCAGACCTGCAAACATGACACTTCTTCCAGCTGCCTGCTGCTTCTTCCCAATCAGATGATCTGCAGCTGACACCCACCACAGTTGCTCACACTGGTCTGCCCTTTAATCCCCACCCATAAGCTCCCAGCTTGCTCATCACCCCTCCCCAGGCAAAGCTACAGGCACTGCCACTGCTCTTTCTCATGGCAAGGTTCCTACTACATTTTTCATGGAAAAATGTCTACATGAGGGGAGCAGAGTGAATGGACAGATACATGACAGGACAATGGAATGCAGGAACTACTCAAACCTTCTTAGACAATGGAAATCCAGTTATAGAACTCAAAGGGGAAATCAGACTGCATTATTTCTACTGTGTATGAGTAATTCTGTATTTTTTATAGAGGCATTGCAAGGCTTTGGACCTTCTAAAATAGAAAAGAAACCCTTAATGTCATTCTCAGAAAAATAGAACAGCTACATCACAGGACATCCTATGTGAGATCTCCTTACACAGCAGGAGTCCAGATCACAAAGTCATTATCCAGTCCTATCATTGCCAGTACTTTCCTCAAGAATTTTAACTTAGCTGCAACCTCTTAAAAATAATGTATGAACTTAAGGATTTTGTGCTACCAGGGAAAATATGAAATGTCATTCCTTGGGTCATCACACTGGGGCTCACATTTCTAAGTATCTCACAAGCACTGGAAGCTCCCACTAATGTCAGTTTTATAGTTTTGGCACCACACAAGCTATTGCTCCTTATTTGTTCTTTACTGAAGGCCAGTGACAGGCCTATACAAAGCTCATAGAGGAGAATGACATGAAAATCCCTAAGACACCAAATGCAGACACAAGTCCCACTTGCTGTTTCAGAGCCATTTGTTTCTCAGATTTACACAGAAGGGAGAGGGAATGAAGCCAGTCACTCAACGAACAAACTGCCCTTCAAATCCTAAAGAATTAATCTGATGGCTCTTGTTGACACTATGTTTATTCGTTTCCTGGTGTAAAAAGATGTATGTTCTGTGGAAAAACAAAAAACTGGAATTAAATCAGAGTTCCCACAGCTTGTTTGCGATTACAAACTTGGAATTGTTTTAAAGCTTTATCACTATTTGCCTGCTTTCTAAATAAGCAGGAATGAGGAACAAAAACATCAGTCGTTACCTCAGGCAGGTATATCCTTCAACAGGGCTACTCTAGTGCCAAAGTCCAACCTTAATTCAGCATCCTGCTGAATGGAGCTTGGTGCTGCTCCCAGTAAAGCAAGAGCAGCCCTCACCCCAGGGAATGATGGCACAGCTGGCCTCGTGCTACGGAATTAGAAGCTTCTCTTTTGAAAGGGTTCTTTGTTTCTATAAATAATGGGTAAAATTCTTAAAAGTGCAAATCTTCTTCTCAGAAGTGATAGGAAGCCCTTGAGCTCGAGTCTCCGAGGCAGCTGCAGCTGAGTTACCTGATCATAGGAATCTGTAGGATTCAACATGCCCAAATACTTTTGGGACTCTGTGCCAAGAGCTTGAGTTTCACAAACAAGAAATGGAACAAAGACTCCAAAGTGCTGGGTTTTTGGAGTCCTTAGCTGTCCTAATATGGCCTTGTGAAACACATCAGCAGGACCAAAGAATAATTAAGAACATTTTTGTCTGGCTTTTGCTGCTTTTGAAAAGTCTACCCCGACCCCAAAGCTACTCGCCCACCTGTCTAAAAGCTCAACCAGTCTTGAGAAAGATCTGCTGTCAGTTCCACCCTGCAGATGATGCGGGCATCACTGTGGTGGCTGGATGCCCCCCTCAGGCCAGAAGGCCATGGCTGAGGAGAGGCTGGGCAGGAGCAGTCCTGCATAACCCTGTGGGCTCACCCTTCTCTGTTACTGTGTGACCAGCACTCAATATCATTGCAGGCAGAAATAAGAGTATGTCAGATGGATGATGAAAAACAGCCTTCTAGGTTTTGTAAAGCTGTCTTGTAGATTCAAGTTGGTGTCCCAAGGGACTTTTCTGTTACCTGCAGGGGAATCACTCCCATGTCAATGTCAGGAGATTTTGGTTGTCACAGACTGTCCTCCTTAGGAGGACAGTGTAGCTCTCAATTGTTTGTAATGAATTATTGCCACCACAGTCACAGGAGGTCTGAGATGCACAGATGTCCTTTCTCTTCTTACTGCTGACATTCAGGATGTCAGTTTATTTTGTGTTTCTATAAACCTGTTTTTCTCTCACATGCAAACAAACATATCAGGTAATAACCTTGTCTCCAGTAGAATACTGCATTTTGTCCTTCAAAGAGTTCTTTTGATATGAAATCCCAGAAACATCCAAAAGGCATTGACTATAAAACCAGAAGTTCTTGAATTAGTTATAAATACAAATGGCAGGCAATAATAAAAAAGATAAATTAGGAAAAACCCCTGGAGCTGTTATTTCATTCACTTGCACCTGCCCATGCTGCTTCCAGATAACAAGACTCTAGAATTAAACACAGGAGTGATATAAAAAAAAGTCATCACGTTGGACCATTTTTTAGTAAATGCAAAGCTGACCTGGCCTTTGTGGTTTCTTTTGCTAAATCAGGGGTGTTATTTTTATTGCTGCTGTGTCCATGTCCAGCAGAAACTTATGGCATCTGCATTCCATCCCTCCACAGTGACATGCCGGAGACCGTTCTGTGGGAATGCCTTATGTTAGCATTACTGCAAATGACATGATGTGCTAGTACAGATGTCAGGTGAGAATTTCACAGCTATGATAAAAATCACTACAAAGCCTGGCCAGCATACGAGGAAACCTCTGCAGACTTATGCAATCCTGTTTGTTCCAGTTACATCAGTCAAAGTTGCCCTGGCTCAGGAAAAATAAAGCAACTGCAAACAATTATTTTCAAATAACTAAACTCCCAAAATCTAATTGAAGAAACTCTGAACTCTGCTTTATTCCCATGTTAAAAAAAAACATTCCATACATATCAGGGATTTGTCAGAATTCCCCTTCCACCGTCTTGCCTGCTTGTAAAACTTACTTTTAATAACTGTCAGCTTCCTGAACCACAAAGCTCTCTCTTCTGTTTTGCTATTATTCACTGGGGCAAAATAAAATGCCAAGGCAAGAAGAGAATGCAGGTGTGTTTATCCTGGGTCAGGGCAAAAGGAATTTGCACTCTTAGCAAGAGGCTAATGGGTTGTTTCCAGCCTTTGCCTGCTGCAGTGGGAGGTCTCCTAGCAGGACTAGCTACTGGACACCAGCCAAAACGACACCTCCTTATCCCACGTGCTGCCCACTGTGATGGTTGACCTTGGAGGGAATGTGATCATCATCTTCCTACTGTAGGAAGTCCCAAACTTGCAGAGAGCAGAGGGGTTGGAGGCACATTCAACATGGCAGTTTCCCCCTCGGAAACCATCCCACTTCCCTCGCAATCTGAAACCTTATCATTACAATCAGAGAGTGAGCGCCAGGGAGAGGCTTCAGTGCCTTTCATCCCGCCGGTGCCTCCTAGCTGGAAGCTTGGAAATAACATAACCAGTGCAGCTCCCTCTTACTGCAGTGCTTTTCTGATGTGGCCAGAAACCTGCCCTGTGCCCAAACTGAAATATCTTTACAGAGGAATACGACAGCACTGAGCAGAGGTGACTGGCCAAATTTTATAAAACATTGAGCTCACTGCATAGGTAGACAGATTTTGGGGATTTTCCAGTTGGTTAAACCCCACTGATTTCCATGGCAATGCTGTGTTAGTCACCTTTCAAAAATCTGACTAAGCACCACTGCCTCATACCCCAGCTCTTAGTTACTGAAGGACAGAGCCTATAAAACCATGTTTCCTGTCAGTGGGAGAAGAGTGTTGAGACAATTAATTTGCTGAGACAGTACAGGGAGAAATAAAACTTAAGAAACTGAAGCAAAACAATTACACTCTGAACCTACCATATAAAATTCTATATAAAACATACGAAAATACTGTGAATATAGTTCAAATTATTAGCATCTTTTTTTTTCTATACTTTAAAGACCTTGCTATAAAATTCTTGTACAATTTCATTTAATATCCAACAGAAATATTTCCCAGATGCAGCTCTCTTTCTTCAGCAGACACAGCATGTCAGCACAGTAACAGCAATTCCTGCTGCAGGATGATGAGAAGATACATCACTGGTGCATACCTAGTGTTATATTGACTTGGAGTATTGATTACATCCCATCACGCCAGGACCTGCATGAAGAGTAGAAAGAACTGCAACTTACTTGCTAAGGATATTCTTGCTCATGAATTTGTTTGTAGAAAGGTGCACAAAAAGTTTTCTGCATATATTCCAGAACTAGTTTTCTGCATATATTCCAGAACTCTACAAAACCAAAAGCCAGCATCCTGCCCCAGCAGACACCAGAAAACATCGTTCTCTGCAGATACATGGGGATAGTTAAGATACTCCCTGAGGAAGTGGAAACAAAGGTCTCATACCCTCTGAGGTTGCCAAAGGGGAGAATCTTCCTCCTCTTTCTAGATTTCACTGCTGCCCAGGTTCATGAGACATAGATTTGAATGTATTTGGCTTCCTATCAATACCCCTGGGAATTGAAGAGGAGCACTGACCTAGGCTCCCAGACAACTTAATACCTCTATTTTCAACCATCAATTGATTTTAAGGGTTGCTTAAACTTCTTAGGCCGCATGATAGCCTTAATAAAGGGTCAAATTAAGTGTCTCAAGTCATGACTAGGTGAAATTTAAATCTCATGTATCTCTTTATATTCAATAGGAGCAGCTCAAATGTTAACTACTAAATGTTTGAAATCAATCTTTCACAAACATCAAGGAGAGAATTGGCAGAAAATATGCAAACCAAAATTTAAAAAAAACCCAAAACCAATGAAACAACCCGAATCCCCCAAAAAACAACCAATAAACCAAGTGTGTAAAAATGTAGTCTATTCATGAACAACTTACAAGAAGTGAAGTTGCTCTGTAAAATCTTTAGCAGGAGTCATAGCTTGAATTATGCCAACCATGCCCTCCCTGATCCTTTAATGCAAAGAGACACGGGGGTGCTGTGTACATAGACGTGACCTGTGCCATCAAGAAAAATTAGAGACTGCAAGAGAAGCAGAGAATTCAAAGTTTTGGTTCATTTCCTCCCTGTCCATCTGCAAGCTGCTGGGCTCAAAGGGACATGCAGCAGCTGCTGAACTGCAGACCCATGTGTTACCCTCCCATGAAAGCCAGGATGCAGAGGGCTTCTGCCTGCTGGAGAAGGTCCAGGCACTTCTTCCTCCTCCTTCCATGTCACCAGGAAGTCCTGTGCAATCTTTCTTTTTTTCCTGTCCCCTTTGTGAGGCAGGAAAGGCCTGAAGAAACCAAACCCCCAACCTCCTGACTATAAAATAGGGACCTAGGCATGCAGCACACCTGAGTGGGTGTAAGAGTGACTGAAGGCAGATTGGAGACAGGGGAGGGGAGGACTGGAACAAAGGCCAGGTGAGGAGGCTGGCAGCAGCAAGACAGGACAGGCCTTGCTGCAGTAGGGATGTGAGGTTCAAATAGGCTGATGAAAAGAGAGATGCAGGTCCTGGTCTCCTATACACACTGTGTGGTGGCACCAGGGAAAGCGAGGCCTCCTGAGATACAGCAGAGGGAGAAAAGCCAAATCAAATGAGAGCACATACATTGTAAAAGTTTGTGTTGTGACAAGAAGAAAGCGATCTGGCAGCTCTGGTAGTTGATGGGGAACAAAGTAGACTAAAGGTCTTTTTTTATATCTTGCTATAAAAGTATCAGCAGTTAAACTACAGACCATGTCTCAGATGCCTCTTCCCAGGCATTATCATTTATAGACATTTTCAAAAAATACCCTCAAGTTCCATCACATTATCTATTAGACTATAAGGAAGCACAGGGAGGGATCCATCATTTCCCTGCCTACACAAGGCTTGCCTGTGAGCAGAAGTATTAACTCAATCTGTCTAAATGATCCTTGAGTGTCCAAAGAATATTTTCCCTCCATTAAAAGAGTTCAGTAGTCAAATGGCAAACCCCTGAAATCCATTATTACAGAAGCAAGATTTTCAGGGGGTGCCTTGACCCTCAGCTGTTTTGCTAAATTAGACATTAATATGAGAGAGAAATGTGCAAAACTAAAACTGCTCAGACAATGGTAACACGGCTGTCTCCTTCTCTGCCTCACACCTGTGCTGACCAGCAGCAGCAGCCCCCTGCCACCAGGACAGCACAGCCATTTCTGTGACCCCTGCACCTGCCAATGCACTGCTCTCTCCTTCCAGCTCCCAAGCAGTGAGGCCACAGGGGCCTTTCCTACTTCATACCCCATGCAACAAGGCAACTGCTGGCTCATGCTGTTTTCTCTATTTCCTGCATTTTCAGCAGTTTGCAAAGTTAAAGCATACTCATTTGCTTAACCAGGGCCATCACCTGGAACACGATCAAGATTATGAAATTTGCATTTTGAGTCTCTCTGAACAAAGTGCCTCTAGGTGAGATAACACTCATTTCCCGCTCTGTGTCAGCAATAATTTTGTCTCACTTCTCGATTTCTTTTTTTTGTTTTAATACAAAATGCATTGAAACAGAACCCAAATCTTTCCAAAGCTAACAAGGAAAGGATTTCTTCCTCTGATTGAAGCTGAGTTAGTAAGATTGTCATGAAGCACAGCGTGCTGAGACCTGTACGATGCCGGCAATGAACATGTATTGAGATGAGAGGAGTCGCTGTAAAACTCTGGGCAAAGGGGTTGGGCCCATTTCTCTATAGCCCATTGTCTACCTCATTGTTTCAACAGCAGGCAAACAGCAAGACCAGATTGTTTACAAAAGTGTGGAGGTCAATCTTGACAGTATTTTGTTTTTTCTGTAGTTAGTGATGACAGAAAGGTGATTATGAAAAGCAATTGAAGTATTTCTTCTCAGATTGGATGATTCATAACTACTTGTTGAAGCTGTTGTCAACCAAAGGTTGAGCATGGTGAGAGGAGGAAGAAAGAGACAAAGAAGTAATACAGTGCACTTAGAGCAATCTCTTTGCAATCCTCAAGTTGCACACACAAATGAGCGCACAGTCTAACACAGGCAGGAACAGCAGTAAAACATTAAACAATGTACAAAAGCAATGCCTACATGGAAGGCAGAAGATTAAGTGCCAGCAATAGTCTAGACACTGGGTCATGCACTTAAATCTCATTCATAATTTCTAACATTAAACCATCACTCAGAGTACCCAAAAATGAATAAGCCTGAGTAAAGCCCAGAAAAGTCTTTGTCAGAGCACCAGGAACACGGAGGGCATGGTTAACATGTGCTACATCCCCACCTGCCTTAGCCAGGATAACTAGAACAAAGCCACTGCAGCTGTGCCAGTTTGCACCAGCTTAAGCTATGACCTGTTTAAACATTTTTGAATGGCGTCCAGCAATAGTGTCTAGACATTGTTTTTCAGAAATAACTTGATCTTCATCTTTTGCTTTTGTACAGAAAGGAAGAGGAAATTTATGTCACAAAGCAACATTTCATGCAGAACTGCAGGGAAAGACAGGATGGTAACCCAATTAAAGGCAGATCAGAAATCTTTCAAAGCTGTTTATAAAGAAACATACTATCTCCAGCCTCTAGTGACTGAATGAAAAGAGATTTCATGGAGCAAGGAATCAGGTGATCTGCCTTGCAAAATTTTCTTTGCCTCAGAGAACAAAATCCAAGAGCCCATTTAATCAGCCTTGCCCCTTTGGTCACTGTTGAAATCTTCTGCTTTTATATTCCTCAGCTCCTGATCTGGCAGACCCAGTATCCAAGAAAAAAGCCTTGCTATGTCATGGTAGCAAGGAAAAATCTGAGGAGCTTGCAAGGTCTTCTGTGTTTAGAGGCAATGTCAAACAGCATTACCTTTTTTGTCTCTAGCTGCTTACTAGAAAGATTGTCTGTAGCAAATTACCTTTAATTCTGATATTTTGTATCTTTTTGTTCATTTCCTCAGGTCTCCTGGTCAAAAAAAATGTTACTTTTAGATTACTTCTTTTTTATGTAACTTTCACGGAAGAATTCAGCATGCTCCTTCCACATGAATATCTGCACTAAGAGTAGGCAGATGAGGCATAATTTGCAGGGAACTTCTGAGGAGTCTTTGTGCTACAGTTTCCCAAAGGCTCTGACTTTCTGTCTTTTCCTTTGCTTCTACATCAGCATCTTGTCTCCTCACATGCAGCTTTTAAGTACATTTTTAGACAGTTGAACAATTCAAACAGTTTGCCTGGAGCCAGCATTTAAACTTAGACCTGTATTTTCAGAAAAAAAATAGATTTAAAGTTAGGATGGCTGTTTAGAAGTTTTAAAAAGGTCAGTCTCCTGCTGACATTTTTACATACCTTATTTTTGTAGCTGCCTATATTTAAGATGAAAAAAACCCCTGTATGTTATAAAGAAATATGTTTCAAGAGAAAGAAAAAGAGGTCACTAAATTCTGTCATAAAATGTAGGCTTTTATTTATTTACCTTTTCTTCTCAGGTTAGATCAGTGGGACTGCTCAAGTACAACCTAGACAACAATTTGATGAGATGCTAAAGTCTGTGTTCAAGGCCCTTGTACAGCATCTCACACATCATCCACACAAGGATGTGTGGTTCAATTAATACCTTCTACATTTGCTAGTTCTTTTTTACCAAAACCATTTCTGTAGATGAGGCAGGGTAACCAGTATTGTACTGCTGTGTTGCATGCTGTCTGTTCTCTTGTAGCTGGCCAAAACCAGCATAAACTTCTTCTCAGGAGTCTCTGCAAGCTGAACAAAAGCACACTCAGGGCCCACGCACTAATTTCATCCAAGAGGACACAGGTTCTGCTTGCAAGTGGGGAACCACAGCCTTAGGAGGTACATAGAGATGAAAAACAACTGATCTCAGCAGCTGTCAGACAGCATACAGTGCTCAGATATTCAGGACTAGAAATGCTAAGATGGCCCCTCATCTCACAGGTCCCAGACCACAGGATTCATTGGAACACATCAATCAAGCTGAACACACAGATCAGCTCTCCTTTAAGAAAACTCCAGCACAGCCTCTCTTCCAGCTAAGGTATCTCTTGGGAAATTGTCTCCAGCAAGAGTATGAAGATGCTGCAGAGAGATGACTGATGGCAAACTCCAACAGATTTTGCCAGGAAATGAAATCAATGATTCCAAAGATGTAATTCCTTCTGTGCCAGTAAAACCTGTCTTAGGTATCCAGCTGGCCTCCAGATGATCTGATGACACCAGCCTTGGCAGCTGAAGACTTGCTTGATCTCATGGGTGAAGTCTGACCACAGCAAGGCTGTGCTGGCCTGAGGTGCTGTGGAACAGGAGTTACACAGGAATTGCTGAAAATCCAGCTGTGGCTCCAGGGTGTCAGCACAGTTCCTGATGGCTAGGCCATATCTGCTTACCTTTGGGATTGCTGCTATCACCTGCCTGGCTGCCTGCCTGTGCTCCTCCATTGCTGCTATTTCATTAGTATAAAACCAAATAAAACCAAACATTGCAGTTCTCTCTTCCAGCACCATTCCTGGTCTGACTCATCCACCAGTCACCTCTTTACTTTATATTTGCTATTTCTGCTGCAACTGCATGTCCTTCTCATGTCTCCCATACAAATGACACTAGCAACCATAAAAACATCAGGATCTTCAAAGACTGGCACAACTACAGGCTTGATAGACACTTCCCTTCTCCACACTTAGCAGCATAGTTTTTCCTGGCAATTACTTCACACATATCCTGGGATGTTGTATTAGAGGAGACTGAGCAGAAGGAAGATCAGAACACCAGGGGTATGACTTGACTTTGGCAGTCAAGGAAAATAGTATTCAGGTGACTAGGACAGTGGATGGAAGGGTTCCAACAGAATGGAGCTACACAAAGAAAAGCAGTTGTGATGGGGCTGTACTGGATGGACAATTTATTGCTTTTCAGCTCATCTGTGTTTTCTCTCCGTGGTAATAATATGTTGTGTTATCTAAAGCACATGTAAAGTATTCCAAATAAACTTAGTATTCTCATGAACCCAAAATGGAAATCCAAAACAACTGGATATCTTGGATATTTGCTTAACCTACTCTGCCTTTGTAAAACAAGGAATTATATTCATCTCCAGAAAGGTATGAAAATGAATTCAATATTGATGATACTTCCAAGAGCCACAGAGGAGGCTGTGAAGAAATTAACATTTGTGACTTGGGTGTAGTATTAAACAGAACACATTTGAACGTGGTCTGAAGCTGATCATTCAACAGAAGTCATCCCTCCTTAGCACTAAGCAAAGCAAGCATCACATGGAACACATGGCACAGAGTGATGCAATGAAAACCTGTATCATAACACACAGAAAGTTAATAAATAAGGAATGTGGCAACTCTTAATTTTAGCACTTATCATCAGAGTTACTGCATTTGTTACTAATTTTTTTTCCAAATACAACTTCTTGGATGAAATATTGGTATTTGCTAGCAAAAAAGAAATTCAAACACGACAGCTGGATGTCATTTTTCCCCTCTAAGGAATGTCACGTTTGGAATGGCCCAGTGGGCAAAGGCGAATACATAATGGTTATTCAGAAAGCAATTAGATTCTGACCGCAGGGAAATGTTTTCTGAATGGAGTGAGCTTTAATAGAATAGACCCAACAGTCTTTTTTGTTCCTCTATTTCTTATGTAAGACTCTTTTTTTCCCTTAGAGTTAAGATCTGGGTTAAGGATGAACACATAATTATACTCTTCACACAGTTTTTCACTGTGAATTCAAATATATCTTAATAGTTGAAACAGCTGCATTATAAGATAGATGTAAATTTAAAAAAGAAAAGATGTTTTGAGGTAAATTACTTAATATGTTACCTTCACTACAAGCACAGTTATGCTAGTAAATTTTTTTGCCTTTCATTTACAGAGACAGGGTATCATAGGAGGAGTCAGTATTTTGGGCTGATACAAACAGCAGAAGTAATAACCCAAGCCAAACAAAAGCCAAAATTAAATTAAATTTGGTCTTTGAGCGAATTCTAATGATTTAGAAATCTCACATCTTCTTGTGCTGTTTCTTTCAGTTCTAAGAGAAGAGAAGCTACACAGGCCTAACTCTTCTGTCAACAAACAGGCAAATCTCAAAGCAAAAGCAAGAGGGTTCAGGTAGGTTATGTAAGCCAGCACTGCTACCAGACCTCATCAAAGGCTAATCAGCAATGGAAAGCAATAAGGCTGCTACAAATCAGTATTCAATAATACAAGAAAAGTTAAGTCTTTACAATATCTAATCTTATACCTCCATAATGACAAACTGTAAATGCCTACATTACCCAAATTACCAGCAGTAGGCAAGATTATGCAGTTACACAGCATAGGCAGAACAAACACTGAAGGAGGGTGGAGGGAATGAAAAAATATTTTTTCTTTGTTTTTCTTAAAGGCACTGTTGTACAAAGGGTAGGCTGACAATTTGCCCCAACCTAAGAACAAGGCAGAAGAGAAATAGATTGGCTGAGTACCTGCTGAGCAAAACATGCCCCTCTAAGCAGTAAAGCCTCATCAGAGTAGCAGCTATGGTTATTTTCTGCATAAATTGCTATTACTCTTTTTTCACTCTTCCCAGTAACACTCACATGCTCCCCTGAAACAGCACAACACTGCACCAGTTCAGAAAGAACTAACACCTAAAGACTCATTTTTTCAATGGGGGGTGGACAGTTCTCAGTTGCAGCAGTTAGTACATCAGAGCAGCTTCTGCCAATTTGAATGTACCATACCAGCTGTTGCTGGCCCTCAGAAAGAATCAATTTCAAGTGTTTCTAATTAGCCAGTGAGATTAGGTACTGCAGTGTTAGATCAGCTTCTTGCTGTATTAAAGCCAGTCATCTGTGTTTAATAGTGATCAACAGCTGAGGTGTGAGTGAAAATGCCTGAGGTTACATCATCTGCTTTTCTGACACCAGGTATAACATACGGTGGACAAATTGCTTCATGTCCCATTTAATTATTTTGATTTTTTTATAGTCGTGGTGAAGATTTTGTCATTCAATACGTTTCTATGTCTGAGCAGATAGAATACTTGTAGTACAACTCATTGTTGATGTCTGTGATGATTTAAATGAAAAATAAAACTTCTTTGATTTGGTAATGATATCCATAATATTCACTCTCCAGTGAACAGTATCCAGCTATTAAGTAGAAGAAGGGGCTTTTTTTATTATTACTGACATGCAAATAGAGCATTAATTCTAATCATGAAAGCTGTTCATAAGAAAGATAAAACACCTGCTTGGATAGACACCAAAGTTAAAACACATTCATGATATCATAAGTCATCAAGTGATAAGATCTTGCTCTTATGAAGTGTTTTTAGCTGGTAGATTCAGGTTGTAAAGCATACTTAAAGAGAAATCAATACTACAGGAAAACATATTGGGAGGCTGGCAGAGTGTACAAGGCACAAATTCTGCCAGCCAAGAGGACAGTGTGAAGAAAGTCCTTGTCTCTCTATTCCATGATGAAGCTCATTTCCTTGCAGACTGATGTTGTGTTATTTTAAGATACGCATCATAAAGATGTGTGCAAAAAGACCAAGAGAAAAACAGTCTTTGTGAACCACTGTTGTAATTTAACCCCAGCTGGCAACTCAGCCCTACACAGCCACTCACTCACTCACTCACTCACTCACTCACTCACTCACTCACTCACTCACTCACTCCCCTGCGATGGGATGGTGGGAACTGAAATGGTAAAAGTGAGAAAACTTGTGGGCTGAGATAGAGACAGTTTAATAGGCAAAGCAAAAGCTGTGTACACAAGCAAAGCGAAACAAGGAATTCATTCACCACTTCCCATGGGCAAGCAGGTGTTCAGCCACCCCCAGGAAAGCAGGGCTCCCTCACACATAACAGTGACTTTGGAAAACAAATGCCATCACTTGGAATGTCCTCCCTTCCTCCTTCTTCCCAACTTTATGTGTTGAGCATGACACCATCTGGTGTGGGATGTCCCTTGTGTCAGCTGGGGTCAGCTGTCCTGGCTGTGTCCCCTCCCAGCTCCTTGTGCACCCCCAGCCTCCTCGCTGCTGGGGTGAGGAGCAGAAAAGGCCTTGACTGTGTCAGCCCTGCTCAGGAGAAATGAAACATCCCAGTATTACCACACTGTTTCCAGCACAAATCCAAAACACAGCCCCATACAGCTACGTTGAAGAAGATTAACTCTATCCCAGCCAAATCCACCTTAACTGTTCATTCAAATTATTACAATACTGTAATGGGAGTTTGTCCACTGTCCACACACCCTCCATAATACCAGTTCAGACTCCCAGAACACATGGGACAATAGTGTTTTATGATGTTCAAATAATATGTGGGGGAAAAAAGTATACTTTAAATGTTTTTACAGTGACTTTTCAGCTTATAATCTCTTAAAATAATTATCAGGATTGTGTTCTGCTGTTTTTGAGAAGTATAAAATATGTATCTTGTCTTCTTCTATACAAGTAATTTTTAAGAAATGTTGGAATAACTGTTTTCATTTATTTTCTATTTATGAAACTCTCTTCCTACAATGGATCCTTTAAACAGAAGCTAATAGTGGATGAGAAGTTTAGTGGATGAAAATTAATAAAAATCCATAGTCAGTCACCTGCCTTTTGTAAGCCACAATAAAATCAATTGTGATGATGTGAGGGAACTGATCCGTAATTGGAAAGACTGAGTTTCTTGAATACTTTTACATACACAATATCTGGTTTTTTTGAAGTTTACTTTGCTTATGATCTTTCTTTTGTATCTCTGTGAGCCCACTGGGTTGGATCTGTGAAGGGCCATGAATAATTGAGGTTAGGCTTTGGTGGTGTTTAGGTATTCACTTTAAAATATGCAAATCCCAAAAATTTCACTTAGCACTAAACGATGTCTGTAGAGATATAAACTTTCCCTCATAAATTTTTCCAGCAACCTAAAATCCTGCTTTTAGGACTACTCAGAAGCACCAGTCAAGCTCCACAGTCAGGTCATCCCTCACCCACAATGCCTGAAGGTCCTGATCCCATTATTGTGCTCAGTGAACACCTAAAACATCCCTTTCCTCCTATGACTACTGCCACTTTTGGAAACATGGCTAGGAGAAATCTCCCAGCGATCATACAGCTTGTCTTGTAGCTTAGGTACTCCCATGGTAGGACAGCAAGGACTTGCTAACACACATGAAGGAGTCAAACATTTCCTGTCTCCCCTAAAGTACATTGTCTTCCTTCCTTCCTTCCTTCCTTCCCTCCTTCCTTCCCTCCTTCCCTCCCTATTTTCATCTTTTCTGGGCACAATAACACAATAGGCATTATCAACGATGTTACAAAACTGGGGGTCATCCAAACTTCACAGTGCTGCTTATTAAATGGAGAAAATAGCAGAGAAGGCAATTGCATATCATCCATAGAACATAGCTACACAGCAGATTTTTTAAAGTGCTCTATTTTTGATAAAACAATACTTTAAAAATCAGTCTGTAAGTACACGAAGCTCCTAAACCAGCATCTTCTCTTTGTCCCTTTTCCAACCTCTGTCTCAGTTCTTCTTGGATGTCCCAGGATATGAGTCAAGAATGACACTTCCAGCGCAAGTGAAGGCAAGGGAAATCTGCAGCAACCAACATGCCTATTGTTCCATGGTGAGTAAATGCAATGCCTGAATACACAGTCATCCTTGGCATAAAACCTGCTTGTTGATCCCGGCTCTTCTTTACTTTAGTATTCTTTACTTTTACTGTTCTTTATTCTTAGATAAAATCTGAAAATTCCTGGATTCTTTTAGTATACTCACGTGCCCAAATTCAAAGCCAGAGTTTGTGAGGAGGTCCTTAGCAGATTATAAGGTGCCTTTCAACATTTTACACATGGTAAAATATTAAATTGACTTATTGTAAGAATATATTGCAACAAGAGTTTGTCTTGAAATCATGGATCATCAACCAGGGGACAAATTAGCCATCTAATGTACTCTGGGCTTTATCTTCTGTGACAACCCTGGAAAATATTTTATGGTGAATTTTAATTCCCTCCTTAGGTCAGTTTTGAGCTGCAATCTGTCATGCATTATTAATTTAAAAGTCTAAACAAGACCTGATATTAATTATTGCTTCATAGTAGCTGAACATTTTATAAAGCTGCAGTAATATTCCTGTTCTTAATCTCTACCTACAAGCATCTGGCTGCTGAGTATTTGGTACTCAATGCTTATCTTGTTTCATGCATTGAATTTGCACCTACTAGGAAAAATACTACAATATAAAGCATGAGATTATAGTATTCATTTTTAAACCTTCTGTGTGGTATTTGACACATGTAGAGATTTTCTCAGCTCTAGAAATCGAGTCACTGTTGTCTCAGACTAGCAATCATAGCTAATGTTTTCAAAGCTGTCAGAAGCTGCACTCTTTTTAATATCCTTAGATGAAAGGTATCAGATTTTTAGAAACACAAAAACTCCAATAAAATCCCAGCTGAAATCAATGAAGTGTAATTATTAGTATTTCTAATTAGCAGTAGTCTATATTGACTCTTAGGTGTTTGTGTCTAGTCATACTCTTTTACCTCTTTAGCCCAGACACTCCCAATAAACAGATATTAGAAAAATTCTATATTAGAAAAGTAGTTCTTCCATTTGCTATTAAGGTTTCACAGCAGTGGCTGTAGCACAAAGGAACACAGGTACAGGTGATACCAATACATTAATTGCAACCAGCGTCTCAGAGAACACATTTGTAATAGTATTGAAGTTACTGTGAGTGGATAAAAATAACAAAGTGTAACATGGGTCTAAAAACTTGTCTTTACATACTTAAAGAATTTGAGAATGTTTTAATTCCAGAGCTAATCATTAGCTTTGCAAAGGCTGATAAGCAAAAGAAAGAAAGGGAGGACTATTGTCAAAGAATTTTCCCTTAGAGAATTGCCTTGAGGGCACGGTGGGAGAGGTGAAGATTCCTTCCCTGTCCGGCAGCTAAAAGGCAGAGATTTCTTCCTTTAATCCAGTGACTCCCTCGCCTTTCCTGCCACCTTGCCCCCCTTCCTGAAGGGGCACGGAAATGAAGGCTGCAAAGGCAGTCCTGGGCTCCCAGCCCTGAGAACGGGATGGCTCGGGCCTGCAAGGGAAGGGAAGGGGAGAGGAGCAGGAGCAGGAATCCCCCGACGTCAAAGAAGAGATAACCTTCCTCGGCCTTCATCCGAAGGGCAGTTTGAAGGAGCTACCTCCATCCTGCCCTGGCACGAGGGCTGTGATTTGGCCTGCCCCGCCTTCTGGAGCCGCCGGGGTTTGTTTCCTCGGCAGCAGCAATGCAGCCGGGCCGGTCTGGCTGAGCCCGGCGGGCAGCCCCGCGGCTCGGAGCAGCGCTGCGGCTCGCCCCGGTACGCTGGACTTTCATATCCAGAGCTGAAATAACAACCGCGGTTCATGCAGGGGGCAGAGCTTTGGACTCATCTCTGCTTGAGAGGCCTGGTTATTTATTAATTATATTTAAAGTTTTATAACAGCTTAAAAGGAATGCGAGCCAGAGGCAACACTTCCAGTGAAGCCTCCCTTGTGCGATGCTTGTGTAATTCTCTTGGTTTAGCGCTTGGTTTTGTGCAGCTACGATAGGCTCCAGACTGTTCCCTTCTCTGATGTCTCCACTGGCCCTGGTGATTTCTTCATCCTTTGATATGGGAATGTTCTGACAGACAGACTCCCCCCAAAAGCACTACTGTGTTTTGAAATCCTAGAATGTGGGAGTCCAGCAGGAAGACCAACACAAAATCTTTCTCAATCTCTTTCTAAGGAAAATCTGAAAGATTCTTGCCTTTTGATACCCTCTTGGTGAGATTAGAAAGAATTATTTTGCAAGCCACTTTCCTTCTCCTTGAAGTCCCACTTGCCATAATGAGATTAGTGTGGCTGATAGACTGCAGGATCCAAATTTCTGATAAAGAGCCTGACAAAATTAGAGTATCAAAGAGTGGTGTCAGTGAACGTGTTCAGGTGAGTTCAGAATTGAGGTATACTGGCTTGTCGAGTTGGGAAACGCTTTGATAAACATATTTATGATTTGGCACTACCTTTTACACAGTGCAAGGCAACCATTTATTCAGTAGCAGGCACTTCTGAAGTACAAATTCCCTGGTGTGAGTGGTTTCAAAACACTAGGAGCAGGAGAAATTGATTTTGGCTGAGCTTGTTTGGGGCATGGATAACTAAGGACCGGACTCTGCCCAAAGACTGCTTGTAAAGGTACCTGGTACTAATCACTCCGGTGAGCCTGCTCCGGGTTTCCTCCGGCATCCTGGGACCTGCCCCATTTCAGGCAGCCGCTGCCATCTACAGCCACCTGCTGGCCCATCCCTGCATCCTGAATGCTCTGCACAAGCTCCTGCAAGGCATAAGGAGGAGATGGACTGTCAGTATTTCACATCACCGATGTCTTTTTAAACAAATATCACCTATTTAATCTGAGCATAGCTCCTCATTCTGAAAAGACCTGTTGAGAACTTTTACTGCCTTTGTGTTCTCTTGTAATCATTTTACGTGAGCTGGGTTTCTTCCAGATGCTTAGCACATCTTAGCTAATGAAAACATTGTAGTTTTGCATGGCAGATGAGTATAATTATACCCATTTTGCAGCAGAGAGTTCTGAGAATTAAGCCAGCTGAAGCTCCAAGGTCTCAGAAGCATCATTGGTAGAGGTTCTTGTCTGACCATTCCTGCCTGCACAGTTTGATACTTGATGGTGCTTCTTGAGATGCTGGCCCCAAGGAAGGAGAGACTGGGAAATAAGATCTGCTGCACCTTGTTAGAAGATATGTGAGGAGTCCTTGGAAATCTTTTCACCCTCTGTCCTTCCCTACTGCTGAGTTTAGCTTTGCAGAGTGCAAGCAGGGAAAGGCAGGCCTGAAAAACACAATGCAAATTCAATGTATTGCATGAGCTGCGGGTTGTACTTTAATTTACCAAATTTGCATAGCCAGTATTAGCTATATCCTAATGTACTTAAAAATATGTTAATCAATTAAGAAGTGCTTAGCAAATGATATGCAAACTAAATAAAACAAGGTAGTGGAAGGTATGCTTAAGGAAGTGGTTCCGGAGAGGTTTCTTCAGCTCAATGTCTGTGGAGAGGATGGCATCCCATTTCAGCAAGGCCTTATCAAGATAAGCTACTAAGTGACTGCTTTGATTTTAGCAATAAACAATATTATCTGTGTTTCTTGATTTCTTTTAAATTAACGTGCAACTTTCTGTACTAGTTGAAGGTTTCATAAACAAACACAGCCAAGGTAGCAAATGTTAATTGGACCCACTAACCGCAATGTAATATGATAATCAACAGCTTTTGTTATTTCCACTCTTGTTCTGCTGACTGTGCTATTTCTTCCCTATTCCCCTGTTCAGTGCATTAATCCTTCAGTTACCCTGTTGATTTATTTTTTCCTGGGAAACAAAATCTTCCTGGCCCATTATGCATCTCTTCTGACCTTTGGTGCTGTCCACATGACTAGAGACAGAACACTTGGTTCTACAGCTCTTGATGTTTACAACTGTTACAACAAACAAAGCAGATGAACAAAGTGACTGTGGTGGCAAGAAGGGAATAAATAGCTGTAATCTGAGTCTTAGACCAGTTTCAGTCTGTTCCTCATGGCTCCTCTTCGTAGACATCCTCCCTGTACAATCACTGAAAGTCTACTTCCTAACCAAGGTTCAAGCCTGCACATCTTGGATGATCCTCATCCTCTCTGATGTATTTGTGCCCTTCACACCAGTATTAAATGTCTGTCCTCCAATACCTCGTAGCATTGGGCATAAGGACTTTTTTCTGTTCTTTTTGTTTCAGTCTAGACTTTCCCTCAAGTGTCTTTCCCCAAACCTTTTCCTCCCTCCTCAAGGTGTAGCCTTCTCAAAAGGTATTGCTTCCCCCCCACTTCCCCCCATCCTCAGTCCTCTGTCCTTGGGTGACCTCTCCTGCTGATGTGTATGTAATTATTACCTCTCTCCAACTACCTTTAAAATACTTATCTACTGTTGATCTTCCACACATCGGTTTCGCATCTCACTGCCTCTGTAGTGCTACATCCTGACAGACAGCCTGCTACTAAGCTCCCTGAGACTTAAAAAAGGAACTCATTAAAAAACAAACCCAACAACACAGCTTTCCTTAGGTCTCTGGCCAGCAGCCAGTGTGTGTGTCAATTTAAATGCCTTTGATATTTAAATTTAGCTCCCTCTTCATGCTGATACCATGTGGCAGAAGGCATGCTTATGATATTATTCCTAAAGCTATTCACTAGACATTGCTGTGCTACTCAAAACTTCCCAAGAATTCACATTTTTGAATAACAAGTATGTAGAAATGAGTAAATTATCAATTTTATCCTAATTGGCTTATGGGATGATTTTCTTGTTTTCACTCTCTTCTTTCTGCTCTCTATGTTTGTATGCTGTACCAAATCTTCTAGCCAAGGAATGTCTTTAATTGTTCATGACATACCTTAAGGTTTCTTGGAAAACTAATATGTGTTTTTACAAGTTTGGTTTGTTTTGTTTTTGTTTTTTTTTTTAATAGAATTGCAAGGCAGTAAAAAAAGTAGTTTAGTAATGGTACAGTATGACTATAGAGCTGCAATGCTGATATGTGGTATCAGAGGCAAATGTATTATGTGACTGAGAATGTTGTACTTCTAGGTCCCAGATTTGACACTGTTGTGCAAGGTAGTGCAGATAAGAGTAGAGCTTTTCACACATTGAATGTCTTGGTTTAACAAGAGAAAGGAAATAGGTTGCCTGGCAGCTAGACTCAGAAGGATCCTTCAACTATATTAGTTCATGGCTTTTCTCAGAAAACTTCAACACTTCAGAGTTGTGCAAGAATTACCTTCATGTATTTCTGAACTTATGAATTCTTCTTCTCTGAGGTTCCTAGTTTCTCTTTTGAGAGGGACTGCTGAGCACTCTGTGTTTATTAGTACTCATATCTGTAAATTTTTAAAGCATTACAGATTGTCACAAAACCAGGACTCAAGTGACTCTATTTAATTTTAGGTTGTTTTGAGTAAAATATAGGTGCTATTAGCTGTAATAAATCAGTAAATACATTTATTTTTAAAGAGAAAATTAGTGAGAGTTACTTTGATGTTGCCATAACCTGACAATACTAACATCTATATCTTTACAGGACCCAGATACTTTGAATTTAGACAGAAACCCCAGATTCGGGGGACAGTTTTTTGCCCCTCCTATTTCCTCTGCAGGATTTGATACAATGTATATGCTGATACGTAATTCTATACAGTCATGGCTGGAGGTGTCTGCTTTTCATCCATAATAGCTCAAAAGTGAAGCATTCACCTAGACCTAAAACACGTCCAGTTCTTACCTCAGGACATTGGAATTGGTTAGGTGAGTGCTATAGTCACCCAGCTGTTCAGGGGAGAAGTTCTAAACTGGGTATTCCATAAAATGATTAAATACCAGGAAGAGCTGGGTAAAGCACCCATTTCTTGAATGCCCTTACAACCATATTGTACTATACTTATTTGCTTTCTTTGTCCTACTGAATATTCAGGTGTGTCATACAAAGCAGAACTTTCCAGAATATCCTGCAGCAGATGGATAAAGTGATAGCAAAGAGGAGGGAGCTCTGGAAGAACACCTTCTCCAGAGTAATGGCACTTGAACTTTGTTTTTCCACATCCTGGGTGCCTTGCCTGGGCAGCCAGATAATTGCCTTGAGCATTCAGATAAATGGTCAAGTCCTGGCTATGCTTTGAAAGGGCTGTTGACCTTCATCCTACTTTTCTTCCTAAGAGGACAATTACAACTCAGTAACTGCAGAATCTGAATCCCAAATGCAAATGGTTAGAAAGCAGGAAGTACAGTAAAGCTCCCATGGATAAAATCTTGTAAATAGATAACCATCTTTCATGGTTAACTGCAGAAATCTCCCCTTCTGTCTTGCCCCTTAGCCCTTTTTTGTTCATGAACCCCTTATCAGTAAGCTGTAGAGAAGACCTGCTCCTTTTAGCTCCTTAGAACTATCCAACTAGGACTTTAGAGGGGGATACTTAAACATGCAAGTTATACTGATTTTAGTAGTAAATTCAGCAGATTTTAAAATTCATTGGCTCTTCCAGCATCAGCCTGAGTGCAGTTACCTATGGCTTGTTCTGTATTGTATATTTTTCTTATACAGTTTTTGTTCCAAATATAATAAAAAGCCTATTGAATTAAGTGGGAACTGTGTTGTTGCCTCTGTCACTCGGCTGGAGAGTTTTTATCACGGTGCTTTAAAAGCTTTGCAAAAATACAAGCAGGAAAGTTTCAGCATGAGAAAACTGTTTGACATTAATTATTAATACATTTTAATATTCATAAGGAACCTAATTAGCTGGGAAAGTCATAGTGATCTTATTTGCTGATTAGAAGAGAAAACACTGACATATTTTTCCTAAGTTAACCTTGTTGACTAAAATTTGTGTCAATGAGCAAGTGCAAGGTTAAGAACAAGAGGATAATCATCCTGGTGAGATAATAACTGCTGAAGGAAAACTGATGCAACAGTGATTTTTCAGCATTTAAGAAATCTAAAGTAATAGATAATTCAGGCTGGAAGGACCTCTGAAGGTAGGTTGGTCCAATTCCCCCAACAAACCTGGGCCAAATTCAAAGTTACCTTCCCCAGTGCCTGGAGGGGATACTGCAGTGTTTACAAAACACCAAACAGGAAATGCTTGAGCAAAAGAGGTAGATGTAATTAGGTATAAAAGAGAAAGTTAAAGGTGGTTCTTTGCAGTTTCATCCAGGGAAAAATGTTTTTTGAAGTCATCAAGCTGTCCTGTTTGGCCAGGCAGTGTTAAAAGTGACCAAGGTAAAATGCTGAAACCCTATTTAAAATTAGTGGTTTCATTTTGATCATAAGGGAAGGTCTCCCAAGTGTTGCTAAAAAAAAGACAGTTTATTCAGGACAGCCATGAATGTACTAAGGAGCAGCTAAGCCTTATCAGACAATTTGTTTATAATTTGTTTATGATGTATCTTCTCTCCTCTGGCTTACTGATGGACCACTGCAGAAGCGGCTCACAGGAGACACCTGCCTCAGGCTGCTGGGGGTAAGGCACAAACACGCAGGAAGAGCAGCCAAGCTGTGGGGATGTGGTGCTGAGAGCTGCCTGGGCTGAGCAGCAGCACAAACACCCTCCTGGAGGGAAGTGCAGCACTTCCTGCTTGCCTCCTGGCCCATGCTTACACTGCTCTCCATCACATTTATTAAAGCCAGCAGTATGACTTTATTCCCACTCCTAGGAAGGGTCATTACCTAGGGACTTCATCCAGAAAGCATTCAACCTTGTTACAGCTCTGCCCACTGCTGTTTATGTGACTCATGTTGAGGGTGAGAATCAAAGGCAAGTGAAGTTCTTGTGGGAGCTGACCTTGTTCAGCAGAGCTCTGCCATCTTGAGACAATTTTCAGGTTGCCTCTTCACAGCAAGAAAAGGCTGCCTCAGCTGCCATGATGGAAATAAAGGTACTCAATACTTCCAGGAACTTTTTAAATTGGATTTTTGGCTTCTACTATTTCCACACTGAGAATGTTGCTATTTTTGCAGCTGAGACTGGGATAGTTTGACAGCTGGGGAAAAAAAAATAATGAAGATTCTTATGGAACAACTTGTATTTTCCCCTATTACCTGTACAGAAAGCCTCAAAATTTAAAAAATCAGGAATCTTACTTAATCATGTGAAACTTTGTGGAGGCCTGATTTCTTCTTACATTTTCTTCTTATTTTTCTCCCTACTGTTTGCTTTCTGTTTTGAACCACAGCCTGACTGACTGTGCATGTTTAATTATTTGGGTCTGATGCATTGGTGATGAAATTTTTAGGATCTGCTAGCTATTCTATTGTCTCATGAAGTGTAACACTTGTTTTTTGGGTTGTCTTTCCAGTGGTAGCTTTTGGATTTATGTAAGAGCCAGAGACTGACTTTTTTGACCTTTCTGATATGTTTACCAAAGTGTACCATGATTATTTTGGTAATTTGACCTCTCCAAATTAAGTTTCATCAAAAGACAGTGGGTACAAAGGAAAAATTCCAAATAATATTAATTTGTGATTATAAAATTCCTAAGATAAGCTCAAATAGTGTTTTTGCTATGCTGTTTTGAATTTAAAGCATCAGAAATTCCCGACTATCTTCCTGAGAAGATCAGCACAATAGACTCTCAGTTCAGACCTGTTTTCAAATGCACAGCAATGTGCATACCCAGAGCTAAGGAAGATAAATTCAGAAAGGTTTAAGTGATTGAAAAAAGACAGGCTGTGGTGTAGCCTGAAAGCTGTGAATAAGAACAGCAGAAAGGCAGAGGAAACGCTTACGGATGTGACCTTGAGGAGAAGCTGAGAGTCAGGCATACCCTCTTTTACAGGCAATGAAACATCCCACCAGAGCTTGCTGCTTCTGCCCACATAGAAATGGGACCTATGTACATTGTTTGCAAATAAACAAGATTATACTAAGAGCATATCAAACTTGTATCAACAATTTTTATTCCAGTAGAAAAAAAAAATCCTTGCAAGGCCTTGCAGTTTGATGATCTACTTGAGTGAGAAGGATAACACTAGTCAATAGTATTTCAAATACAAAACTCTTCAATGAACCTTGAAAGGCTTTGAAGAGTTTACTTTTCATTAGCATTTTGCTCTGGGGTAGGTCACAAACTAAACTAAAACATCACATTACATTTCTAGTTTTTCTCAAATGCTGGAGAAAAATGTGTGTGATTCTGCTGTATAAAACAAGACTAAAAGAAGAGCTGCTCAAAATGATCTTCAGAGCAGGCAAATCTAGAAACAGCAGACAAGTAAGGAAACTGAAAAGGTTTGGGAAAGAAACAAATGCAAATCAGCAGAAAATCTGAAATGGACCAGAAGTTTCAAACATATTTGGTACTGCTACTACAGCAAAGGCAGGACTTCACATTATGGAAACTTCTAGAGAGCTAGTTGGAAATGCAAAACAAAATGTTAGAAAGAAATTTCATAATTCTTGACAAATAGTAATACTTGACATTTGTGGGATAATGAGAGATTTTTTTTTTTAGGACAATATATATTTGTATGGTTTGTTTTAGATGGAAAATTTTGAACAGTGAGAAGCTAACAAAACAAAATATCAATTTACTTCAGAAAAAAGGAGTGATACCATGTTTTCATAGATGACAATAAATCAGATTAAAACAGAATTTTCCTGAAGCTGCAGATTCACCTCTAGGTCCTTGACACATATGCAGTGACAGATTAAATCTGGTTGGCTGAAATTGTTCTGACTCTGGCTACCCACCAAACCCTTAAGGCACAGCTAATGCCAGAGTACTTCAAGTCAAAAATCCAAAAATGGACAGAACCTAAATACAACTTGCCTTATCACAGTACTTATTCCATGGAAGGGTGAGGCACATATATGGGGTGGGTTGAATCTGCCATCAATTTTAATCTGCCATCACATTGTGTTTAAGCATTAAGTACAGTTCTGCTGCTGCCAGAGAAGAGGAAACTTTAGCCAAGAAATGTCATTGGACAAGACAAACTTGAGCAAAATGTTCAGTCTGATCTGTGAGAAAAAAAAACATACTGAAAGCCAGAGAAACTGAAGTTTTGTGGGTGAGATCAGTTCCATTAAAGGTATTAGCTGATCTTTAGATCAACTGTAT
The DNA here is from genome assembly GCF_015832195.1 of Motacilla alba alba. Classification (NCBI taxonomy): domain Eukaryota; kingdom Metazoa; phylum Chordata; class Aves; order Passeriformes; family Motacillidae; genus Motacilla; species Motacilla alba. The sequence continues at coordinate 140,577,681 of NC_052017.1, forward strand.
CAACTGTATTTGGGAACAGGATGTAGAGGAGACAAAAAATACCCTTATTCATGCAGCTAACTCTTTTTCTTTATAGCACAGTAGCATGAATATGCCCCAAACCATTTCAACCTTAGCTAATGACTTCTTTCACAGCAGAACTGCCCACTAATTCAAACGCTCCCTGCATGGTCTACTTGTCATAACAATCCTGCATGGTTTTGAATGTGAAATCAGGACTTCTCTGGGATCTTCTCTTTGGATCTGCTTCCAAATAACAAGAATGCCTTCTGGCATCCCACACAGAGAAAGTTAATGGACAGACCTCACTTGACACAATTCTAATGAATATGTTTTGTCTTTGTTACTCTCAGAAAAGTCCCAGCACTCTTTTCTCAGACCAGATCTCCCAGGAATATCTGAATTGCTACAGCCCATTAGGTAATTACAGACCAGGATTCCTGAAATGCCAGAACATGGTCTGTGTTCAGGCTTATCTAGGTCTGGCAAGACCAAGGGACAACCAAGACTATAGGGAAAGCTCAGTCATCAGTACAGTAGGCTGAAAAGGGAGGGCTTTCTTGGGCAGCAGGAAGCATTCTGTGTCCAGTTACCTGAGAAGCAGGGTATTTGTCCAGTCCTGCTACCACTGTTTTTTCTGTCAGAACACCCTGAGTTCATCTCTCAGTCCCTCCCGATGCCTGTGTCCAGCTGACAGGTGAATAGTGAAGAATGTGGCTCATGTCACTGATAATCACTTTTAGCAGAAGCACTTCAGCTTTGGCTGAAGAAACGGTTATCCAACAACACATCGCTTACTTTCACTCTTGAACAACCCCACCCACCAGCCAATAGGAACAGAAGTGGTGTGCATAACAAAACATTAAACACAAAAAATAGAATTTATCATCAGGTCCAACTGAATCTGAAGATCTTATTGACTTTGGCTCCTTGAGAAGTAGGCCCATGAAGTTCAACAAGGCCAAGAGCAAGGTCCCTCACCTGGGTTGGGGCAATCCCCAACATCAACACAGGCTAGCAGTGAAGGGGTTGAGAGCAGCTCTATGGAGAAGCACTTGGGGATACTGGTAGACAAAAAATTCTGAATGAATTGGCACCATGCACTTGCAGCCCAGAAAGCCAACAGTATCCTGGTCTGTATCAAAGGAAGTGTGTCCTGCAGGTTGTGATAGAGGAGGGCTTTTTCACCTCCACTCTGGTGATGCGTCCAGCTCTGGATGTACAAGAAAGTAAAAGAAAGACATGAAACTGTTGGAACGGGTCAGGAGGAGGGCAACAAGGGTGGTCAGGGGGCTGGAGCACCTCTGCTGTGAAGAAAGGCTGAAAAAATTGACGCTGAGGAGACCTCACTGCAGCATTTCCATTCTTAAAGGGGGCTCATGTGAAAAAGGGAGATAGACTTTTTACTAGGAGTGTAGTGACAGGACAAAAGGCAAGGGTTTTAAGCCAAAAAAGGGTAAATTTAGATTAGACATAAGGAAGAAGTTATTTTACAGTGATGGTGAGATGCTGGAAGAACAAGTTATCCAGAGAAGCTGTGGATGCTCCATCACTGGAAGTGTTTAAAGTCAGGTTGGATGGGGCTTCGATCAACCTGACTCAGTGCAAGATGAGATGTTGGACTAGATGATCTTTCAAAGTCCCTTACAACCCAAACCATTTTATGATTTTATGATTCTTCACACCTGTCAGACTGTCGAAATAGAGAACAGATGGAAAGGTTGCTGTAGATGATAAAACAGAAGAGGCCTCCTTTTCTAGGCTCCTCTTCCTCTGTGTTGCAAATAACTGTTTTAAGGTCACTGAAAGAATCATCTTCAAAGGAGAAATACTGGCAAAACCAGATTTAATATAAAAGCAAAAGCATGACAAAGTTTGTTGGCAAGTTTTCACTCTACTACCTAGAGGTTAAAGCACACAGAGAAACAGCAAACAAAAATCCAAAATCAATCTATCAATCCAAACCAAAATAAACCCCAAACTATTTACAGGCTGAGGGAGGGGTGAGGGCGGTGAGAAAAGGATAGGGAAGAGTAAGGATAAAAAGGAACACGGAAGACCTTCCTGTCCCCTCACTAAACAGAGTCTGAACTTGACCAAGAGGTAATGCCTAAGGGTCCAACAGCACTTAATCTTAAGAGCACTTAACAACATTTAGCACTTAACCTGAACAGCACTTAACATCACTTAATCAATGACTTAAGTTAAACAACTTGACAAAGGAATCATATAAAATTTATAAAGGATTCATTATAAAATTTACAATACCACAACAGTAACTCACTTACAGGCCTTGCTTGCTTACAAATCTGAAGTACTTAAGAATCTAGGAGAGCAATATTCCTAGTACATTTGTTGTAGCACATTCACACTTGCATGCACACAGACATAAAGGAGTCTCTACAATGTATATCTGTGAAAAATTCCCCTTGAATTCAGTGAATTACTCATGTCTGCCTTTGCATCCTCTCAACGGGTGAAGGGTTGAGCCTTAAGGTGTGGGGATATCAGCTATATCATTCAGCTGTCCTCCGAGTTTAGCAAACTTCAGCTTTAGCAATCTTCAGAATTTTCTGGCTCTTAGAGGCCCCACTCAGAAGGATTTTGCTGTTTGCAGCTGCTTCAGTCCAGGAGAGCTCCAAGGGTCTCACTTTGGACTGCTCTAGGTAGGGTTTCAAGAGAGTTGGCTTTAGTCAGAGTAGTTTTCCATCCTGGCTGCAATTTGCATCAGTAACTTTCTTTGAATATTTGATAATGAAAATATTATTTCCCTTGGGCTGTTATTCAGGCAGGAAAAATAAATTTCCAATACTGTTTGTTAAAAAAGCAGGAGCTCATTAGACAGCACTCCCAGTTCCTGGGAGCACTCAGTGTTTCTGACAAACTCTAGAGGAGCTGAGCCCAGGGGCTGCTCATCAAGGTCAAGGCCTAAGGAATGTTTCTCAGATCACAGTGAGACTGGTGAGACTGTGGGTGAAAGTGGGATGCACCACCACACTGATGCATTTGCTTCAGACACTTCAACTTATATTTTTTTTTCCCCATCTTCTTGCAGTCATTGTAATTTTGGGAATTCTCTTTACAAGCTCAGCTCAGGTATTTGCTCATGGAGGAAGCAGTCCCTCCCCTTTCCTAATAATTACACTAGTAGAGTCATATTCATCTTCATTTCCTTATGTCAGCTATCAAGAAGCAATAAACTAATTTTCCCTCTGCAAGGCAAAGCTGCATACTGCTTTAAGGTTTTCAGCTAGCATTTTCCAATAGGCTGTTGCAACGCTCACGCGCTAGTCTGCTTTTACCATCAAATCTGACATCTACAGTTGACTGTTACAGTCAAGTACTTTGGTTTTGTATTTGAGATTTTTCCTAATTCTTCATTTAATTAGCTTCCCTTGGCATTTTATAGATGCTCACATGGTATCCCAGGAGTGTAAGGATAACTACTCCATTCATTAGCTCTATTTTCCTAGCACAATTTTCCAGCTGATAAACAGATGGTTTTGAAACCATGAGAGAATACAAATTCATAGAACTGAGTTCCAGGAGGGGACACAGTAATTTAAGCTGTCACATGTAACACAAACCATCTTATGTCAACCAGTTACCTCCGTATTTAACCCAAATACTTGTGTTGAACAAAAGCATAGCTTGTGGTTGACTGAAATATGTACATGACATCTGATTTACAGACAAAAAATCATGTCTCCATCATCTCACCAGAGATCCGTTCCGGGCACTAATCACACTCAGGACTAAATATTTGAGCCTTATTCTTCATTTGAATGACTCTAGATCTGTTGGCAGCCCCTGCTTTTGAGCAAGAAACCCATTGGCACACAGAATTTTTTTTTCTAGAAGTGTTTCTTTGCTACAATCCAGTCACTTCTCAGTCATTTATTTGACAAATTCAACACAATAAATATTTTAAATATTGCAGTGAAATGCATTTTCTCAAGTATAAGAAATCAGGTATAGACCTCTTTCTTTTTTTTTTTTTTTAATTATTAAGGTTGATTTTTGTCCTTGAGAACACAAATTCCCATAGGCCATTCTGGCATCATCCGCAGCAGCAATACTATATACCACAGTGAAATAGTTTTACTCTTCCTGTGCTCATTTATACATCCAAAAATTACTGCTTTAATATCTCTTGCTACAGCACCTTCATGGATATGCACATTTAGCGAATTTCACAGGTGCTGCTTTCCATACCAGTCCCTCACTTTGTATTGACTAAAGTTTCAAGAGAGCTTTGAAGATTTGTGATGCTAAAAATATATAGAGCATGAGTTGAGCACCAAATACCCGTAAGTTTTTTTTAAAAATGCTGCATCAACCAGTTAAAATAAAACTGAAAAAGCCGAAGGCACGGAGTGAGAAGTCCAAATAAACCGAAATTAGTGATTAAGATTAAAGTAAGTTAAATTTCTCTACCGAAATCCTCCCATCTAGCTTTGGTCCATTTCTATTGCAAACTAGCAGACAGGGCAGAAGCACGGCTGAGAGACTGATTCAGAGACAAAGTATAGGAGATCTGGTGTGTAATTTAGGAAAAGTCCACAAGAGGGGGGTACCAGCCACAAGCAAAGCCTGCTCTGAAAATGGGATCTGCCTGGGTAGGTCTGCACAGGGTTTTGCAGTAAGGTTTCACTTACATGACAGCGCTTCTGGGGACCCTTTGGAGATGGGCATCCAGCTCCAGTGTGTTTTTTACTTAGACAGCCCGATCTCAGTTGTTTTTAGGATTCTAAAATAACTGAAATAGTTTCCATACAAAATAGTTGATAATAACATGTATTGAAGTAAACAGTTGAAAATATCCTATCAGTTACTTCAACTTTTGAGATAATAGGAAACGAAGTCTGGTTCTAGACAGAAATACAGCAGCACCTAACAACAGAATTTGTTTCCATGCCTTTACAGGAAAGGTAAAAACCCAAGATCCCTTTTTTACATGGGAGGTAGAAGAGTCAAACCTACAGATCTCACTTAGGCCAGCACTGTTCATGTATGACTGCACCATACAGAGTAGTCCTTAAATCCACATTTAACCCTTCTTCTTACATTTTGGCACTAGATTTGTGGGGGATATTTTTTCCAATCTTGAGAGTTTGAAACACAAAAGTCTAAATCAGAAGTCTGTAAAAATTTTAGATGTTTTAGATGTTGATTTTCAATGCAGCTCCATTCTCTTTTTCTCAATGCTGAATGCTATGCAGAGAAGTATTTCTTTAATCAGGACACTGTGATAGCTGTTTGCCTGAAGAATCAAAAGCTCAACCTGAGGATCCTCACATTTCTGAGCAATACAGCATGAACTTCTCCAGCCTTGATGAAAGCTGAAGGCAACAAGCATTCTTGAAAATCAGTTTTAGCTAAGAAAACTTAGATAACTTTAGGTAAATGTGTGTAATTTCAGGTAAACCCAGTGTACATGTTTCTTGACATTTACATTTTCCCTGAAATGCATTTGTACTCATTATGCACTCCCTTCTCCTTTTGAAAGGTAGGTGATTGCTGATAGCTTCTGCTATCATCCTGGAGATTCAAGCAGCTGGCAGCTATTGTAACTTAGATCTATTACAAGAGGGTGCAATGGAAAATTCAGTAACTGTAGCTGAAACTCCAGGTCTGGAGGAAAGGGACATGGGCTCTTTTCCCAGTAGAGGTGGCTATTAGCTCATTACACAGAAGTACAGAGGCCTGTAGGAGACTGTAAATACTGTTAAAGCAATTCCTACAAGGGTTTCATGTATGAATATTCATCTACATTTTGACAGCAGGCTCAGGAGCATCTAAAGAGTGACCACACTCTACCATGGGTACAGCTCTCATGGAGATTATACTTATCCCACCAGTCCTGCTGTGTATCTGCCAACCTCCACGTTTTTCCCTCACTCTTAGCCACTAAGTCAGGGAAGGGAGATTACCCAACTTAAGTGTGAGTCCTCTTGGCCTTCCACCAGGATGGGTGCTTGTGGCTGGTTGTAGTAGGCAGCAGCTCAACAAAGCCTGATTTTTTCAACAGCTGTACAGAGGATGTCCATTACCTGTCCTGGACATCACTTGTGAGGGACCCAGCTGCTCCCCAGAGGAAAAAAGGAAGCCAGGAATGACCATCAGTAAGCCTGATTCTGTTCATCAGCATTCTTGAAAACCAGCCCAATCTTATACATAAAAGGACAAAATTGGGAACCTAAGACCTGCCCTACGCTAGGGAAAGCAGAATCCATGGGACATGGACTTGGCATTGACAAAAACATGTGGAAGATGCTTGAGCTGGAGCAGAACTAGAGAAAAACATTCAGCAGTCACCCTCTGCAGATGAAGGGTGGAAATGGGCAGCTGACTATAACTGCAGGAGTGAAGTGGGCTTGAGCTATGGTTCTGGCAACATGAGCAAAGAGACTGAGCTTCATCTGAGGTACAGGTTATATTCCTGTGGTGGAGAAACAGCATGTGAGAAGGCAGAGCACCCTTTAATCCAGGGGTTCCACTGCCTCTCATTCAAAGTTAAGTCTGATACAGGTGAGTGAATTTCAATCACTTTTATTTAGAAAATTATTAAGGTGGGAAAAATACATGAAAGCCTCACCAGGAAAGACAAATAAGTGTGTAAGTGAAGCAGTTGAAATTCTAACACTTAGGAGCATAAAAGTTAGAGAGAATTCTGATATGAAAGACAAAAAAAATCAGGAGATAGAAGAGAGCAGCTCAGCAGTACTGAGGGCATCCCTGTTCCACAAAGCAATGCAAATCAGCCTCTCCCCATCTCACTCACATGCTCTTCTGACAAGCAAAGAGCCTTAAGACATCTTACCACAGCCAGTGAGCCCAGTAGCTTATTAGTTCTAGCTCTGTATTTGTTATGTATTTTCATAAAAAATCTTTGGGTTTGGCAGTTGGCTCTTCAGTAGTGTTTATCCTGCCTTGAGAGTTTTTGCTTAGAAAATAAAAGTTACTGGAACAAAGTGGCTTATTTGTTTTACCTCATCTGGGCAGGATGAATCACCGTAGAGATCAGGATCTTCAAGGAGACTAAAGAAGGGATGTTAAGTTCCACTAAATTAGGCTTGGAGTTTAGAGGTAAATCCAAAAGTGCATTTTGTTTAGGAGTACTTTTTCCAGTTTTTGAAGATTAAGAAGCAATTGCATCCCCTAATGAGAAATTAGAGTAGATACAGAAGAGACTGAAGAGAAACAGGGGAGATGGATGACAGAGAAAACATACAGAACTGAGTGGAAGAACTTATCTGCATCTTGAAATGATGTATTTTCAGAAGGCTTTATCACATGTTCCTACAGTCTAAAGAGACAACCTTTATTTTTCAAAGCAAGCAAGCAAGCAACTAACCAAAAACCCTGCTAAATGGAATTTGCTACCTTTGTGGATCCTCTCCTTGTTGTGTAGATCAGACATCTTGCTATAATGTGCTTCTCTACAGTCTATAATTACAGGCTGTCCTCATTCTTACTGACATTTCCAACCTATAATATTCAGTCATAAATTCCACCTATCTTAGATGCCAAATTATTTGGGCTTTTAGTGTCAAGCAATACTTTTTGTAATGAATGTGGAATTTAGTCTGTGGCAATTAATCTTCTTGAGATTCATAGAACAGAATCACTGGTATTGGAAAATACCTACGAGTTCATCAAATCCAACCATTAACACGGCACTGCCAAGTCCACCACTTGGCCATGTCTCTAGGCACCACATCTACTCTTCTTTTACATACTTCCACATTTGGTAACTCCACCACTTCCCTGGGCAGCCTGTTCCAGCCTGACAACCCTTTCCATGAAGAAACTTCTTCCTAGTAATCAATCCAAACCTCCCCTAGCACAACTTGAGACCATTTCTCTTCATCCTGTACTTGTTACTTGGGAGAACAGACCAACCCCCATCTACTTAAAACCTCCTTTAACGGAGTTGCAGAGAGCCATAAGGTCTCCCCCGAGCCTCTTTTTTTTCAGGCTAAACTCCCCCAGCTCCCTCATCAGACTTGTACTCCAGTAAGTAGTAAGTTTCCTCAGCAGCAGGATAAAGTTACTCAAAGCAGAGTTGATGTGGATGAATTCCTGTAAGTTTGTTTGGGTTTTGGGGTTTTTTTTCAGTATTTCTCTTCACTCTCTTCTCTTCTTTCTCCTTCTCTCTCTTTCTCCTTTTCTTTCTCCCTTTCTCTTTCTCCCCTTCTTTTCTGGCTTGTCCTTTTTATCTGCCCTCCAGAGCTCACCTGTTCTGAATTTCTAGAGCATGGATGGATTAATGTAGGTGTGTAACTTGCAATTCCACCTCACAGGAATTCACAAATATGCCAAACTCTTCTGTTCATAGAGCAAGTGCACCTCTTGCTTCAACAATCCCGCATATTGAACTTGAAGATCTGATTGTCTTCTGGGTGAAGCTGAGCTCCAGCTATGTAGAAACAAACTACTCACCAAGCAAACAATGGAGTGAAGCAGCCTCTGGGATCCATAAAGAGAATGTGTTTGGATTGCATGTGGCAATAAAGCAGTACAGAGGATGCATTTCTATTCAGTGCTGTGTAATGCTCAAAAGGAAAACATTTTTTAAAAATGCCACAGCAATGCTGAAATGATTCTCTACCCTAACTCTGCCTTCTGGTTTTTCAACCCCTTTTTCCTTTCTCATGATCTGTAGCCTATCTGCTATCTATTAACCCTACTCCTACATCACCATCTTCTCACTGTAAGCCTGAAGGTTGTACTGCCTTGTGAAAACATTTTGCTGTCTTCAGCAAGGAACAACTAGGAAATGTCCGTGAAATATATCATCAAAATCAGAGAAAAACACAAAACACTGTCACAAACTGGTGTGAGGATTGTGATTTTTAAAATAATGAGTAAGCCTCTCCTTTCCATCCTTCCATCCCAGTCATCTGACTTGTGATTATGGATATCATTGGCTGAACACCCACCGACTCTATAGAGTAAGAAAAAGAAGTAAACATATTGGCAGTACATTTGAAAATCACCATGTGAAATCTGAGATAAAATTATATAAAAATGGAAAGCACAATCCAAGCCTTACACAGAAAACAGAACCAAGAAGGGGACAAATGCTTATAGGTGTAGCTGTTGGGGCTGCCACAGGATATGTAGCCACTGGCTACACCACAGCCTGTGTGTTGCCTGTGTCCCTCAAACCCAAACAACTTTAAATTACTGCCCGGATTCCCCAGGAATTACAGCTTTGCCCCAAGATAGGTACCCTTTTAAATATTCTGTACTGTCTAACTGCAAAGAACATAATAGCTAGTGGATTTAATTCCCTAATTATGCATTAATAAGAGACAAATTCTTTCACAATGTTCTTGCCGAAATAGAGAGAAAATATTGCTAAACATCTTTTGGTAAACTTTAAAAATACAAATATCATCAGGATGAACTTTCATGATGTGTTACATAATATTTTTAATGCCTTAATATAATTCCAGTTCATGCTTTACATATATATTCGATAATGTTTTTGCTATTGTTCAGACACTAAGTTGGTTTTTTGACATTCATTAAAATAATTCTGAAAACATTTGCAGAGTTCATTGTGATCAGTCTTGAAAATATCCAGTTGCACTGCCCTACTTCTTTTAAAAATTAATTTAACCACCCAGCTTCTCAATAAAATGCCCACATAAAGAACAGCAGGTTTTTTATTCCTTCACACACCCAGTGATATAAACACAATGATTATGGCTTTTTATGTAAGTGGCCTCTTGCTTCAGAGCTTGAAGCATCTCTGATTCTGAGTAACTGCAGTTTTATGTAATTATTCTTCTAGTTCTTCAGGATCCCTACCACGCCTCATCCAAACATTTACCAGGCTCTGCTGCTTCTCATGATGATGAGTGAAACGTAAGAATAGATCTTCTTCTTTTCTCTTTCAGCCTAAACACCAGACTTGCTCCATCTACCTACCTGTGCAGGTAGAAGACCACTACTAATTAATTAATGACAAGGATGCATGGTGAGACCAGGCTCTTTGTCACCTGTAGCACATCCATGGATAGCAAGGGTCAGTCTCTCGCTGCACACGCTGTCACTGACACTGCAGACATTGGTCCTGATGCCTGTGCTCTTGGGCAGCTGTGACCAGGAACTAGGGACATGTGCTTTATGGCTCTGCAGCTTAAGATGGCTCAGAATGATGCCTGCTTCTGCACAAAAGGCAGGCCTCATCAAGTGATTTATTTTTTATAGCCTGGAGTTCAGCCAACCATTTCAGGTTATTCCATCATCACACCACTGCCCTGCCAATTGCTGATTGTCCAAGTTTGAAAATAGCATTTTGCTGAGGGAAGGTACATCTTGAGAAGGGTTTAAAGAAAAGACTGCTCGACTCCAACCTCTTCTTGGGAGCCTTAATTTCCTGGTTGTAAAGTTGTCAAAATTTTAGAAATTCCTGCTTCAGCCTTTTCATATTTGCCACTGTGAGATTTAAATCATTAACAGATGTTTCACAGCAGTCATTTTAACAGAGTAATGCAAATGAAACAAGAAGTTCCTCATTCTTGAAAAAAAATGTTTAGGAATGCACATAAATTGTAAAGTTGGAAAATAAGGTCATGGCATTCAACAACAATAAAATCAGTAGCTCTATCTAGCTATCCACCTTGGTTACAATAACACAGGCAAATAAAGGCAGCTCTTACAGTGAACTTGCATTTCAAGAAATGCAAATATGCCAAGCTCTTCACCACAACAAGGAGATTGAGAGTAAATGAAGGAGGAGCAGGGAACCACACATTTCCAAAGTCTTGGCTGGAAATACAGAAATGTGCTGATAGCATGTGAGCCTCAAACAGATGCATCTGTCAGAATTCTGTAATTGCTTCAATTCCCAGCACTAACCACTCCAAACAGAAGTACCAAGAAAAATTACACACAAATTACATAATCTTGAAAGAAATTTTGCATGAGTATTTCATATAGAGAAGGCAATTTCTTGGGGTGGAAGGAGAATAAACATGCCATTTTGTTGATCATCGGTAAGATTTAATTATAGCCTGCAGCCAGAGAAACACCCACACTTACTCATTCCCATACCTTCCATGGATTGCTGCCCTCTGCTCTGGCTCAGGCACAGTGGCTACAGGGTGACTCAGACAAGACAAAAAGTTCATGCTCTGCAGTGGGTTACACATACCTGTTGTGACCAAAATAACCTTACAGCTGCATCAAGCAGGATCCTCATGGGGTAAAGGGTTTCGTGTAGTTGGCACTAAAGGGAAAGAAGAAATTCTACTCTAGTCTGAAAGTCATCATTTCAGTATCTTCAGTTACAGAATTCTGCTTCCATCTGTCTCCTTGTCTACCATCCTTCTTTCTATTAGCCACTTCAGCTTGTTCTGTTCCTTGGTACAGTTCTGACTATGCACTTGCATTAGTCTGGTATTAATTTTCAGCAATTGTTGGTTCATGTATATTAATTTACATTTCTTAGTCTTCAGAAGGTTTGTGTTGGTTCCAGTAACTTGAAGGCTATGGCTCTTCTTGTGTTTGGTCTCTAGCATGAAATACCCAGAAGGGTTAAACACAGTTTAACTTGATCTGTGAAGATTGGACTGTAAGGAAAAGGCATTTTTAGCAGGTACAAGGAATATTTATAAACTGAACATAGGAAATCGAGTGCAGATGTATTTAAGTTCAGTCTCCAGTAGTTTAGAACTTGTTGACAGCTGTAATAACCCTTCTTCAAACTGGGGAAAAGTAGCTCCTGCTGTGAACATGTTTTTACAGATAGACATCTATGATTTTGGATGCTACTTTTGCACCAGAATTCATTTCATTGTTGAGGGAATGACCATCATTGTTGGATGAGACCCAGGTTATTACCGAGTAGAAAAATCTGAGTTTGATCTCTTTAGCTCACAGGATCTTTACTTTTAGCCTGAACTGACAGATCAGATGAATGAAACAAAGCCCAGTCTCTTAATGGCCTCCAATTTCACCTGGATTTATTCAGAAGTGTCAAACTGGTTCAATCTCATTTTACTGAGAACCTACCAGATGTTTCTCTCCTCTTCAAAATCTACTCCATTTTACCACCAGAAAGATCTCATCTCCTTTAACTCCATATGAGTGTAATTGGTTTTGATTATTACTTATTATTACCAGTTCCTGAAGCCCTATTGTGTTTCACAGATCCCTCACGTAAATATTGTTATGCTGTGATAGACGGACATGTTTGATATTGTTGCGCTGCAACAAGTACAGAGCCCAAGAAAAGTCACTCTTGGAGAAATGGGAGGACCACAGGTTAGTGCCCTTGAGGAGTTCAAGGCTAAAAGAGGAAGCTCAGGTTAATCCTGGGCTGCATCAAAAACAGAGTAGCCTGCAGGATGAGGGAAGGGATTCTGCTCCTTGGCTCTGCTCCGCTCTGGTGAGACCTCACCTGGAGTGCTGCGGGGAGCCCAACACACACATGGATCCATTCGAATGAGCCCAGACGAGGGCCACACAGTTCATCAGAGGAGATGCAGCACCTCTCTTATGGAGACAGGCCAAGAGTGATGTGGCTGTTCAGCTCGGAGAAGACTCTGTGGAGACCTTACAGCATGTCCCAGTGTGAGGCACGGCTACAACAGAGCCAGAGAGGGACCTTTCACAAGGGCATGGAGTGACACGACAAGGAGGGATGGCTTCAAACTGAAGAGCAGTAGGTTTCGATTAGATATTAGTAAGAAATTCTTTACTGTGAGAGTGGTGAGGCACCGGAACAGGCTTCCCAGAGAAGCTCCGGATGCCTAATTCCCAAAAGCGTTCAAGGTTGGGCTGGATGGGGCTTTGAGCAACCCGGTCTAGTGGAAGGTGTCGCTGTCCAACTTTCCAATTTCGCTTCCAATTCAAACCCTTCCATGCTTCTCTGATTTCTCCGATGGGCGCTGCGTTCTTTCGCGCTCCCCGAGCAGGGCACACGGCCTACCAGCGCCTCTTAGCGGCCCCGCCCCCACCCGTCACCACGGCAACCCCGCCCCGCCCTTCGCGTCACATCGCCCGGCGGGCTCAAGCCCCGCCCCCCCGGTGCTTCGATTGGTCCGTGGCCATAGCGCCATCTCGGCATAGCGCCGCTGATTGGCCGGCGACGCTGAGGCACGGGCGCGCGGTGCCCGCGGGGGGGCGGCGGCCGTTACTCATTAGCATGGCCGCGGGGCCGCCCCTCCCGCGGGCCGCCCTCGCCACTCGCGCCTCTTGCCCCTGGTTCCCTCCCACAGCCCCGTTCCTGCCGCGAGGCGCCGCCGGGCGCCGGGACCGGGTCAAGGAGGGAAGCAGCCGCACCGCATCTTCTCTCCGTGAGGCGGCTGCGGGGTGCCCGGGTGCGGGCAGGTAGAGCAGAGCAGCAGCCGCGCCCCCCTGGGCGTGCACCGTCCTCCCCCCGCCCCGCGCGGCGCCGCTGCCTCATCCCCCGGCGTGAGGGGTCCGGCAGCATCGCCGCCGCCAGCGGAGGAGAGTCCCGGCACCGAGCGGGGCTGGGCACGGCGGAGGGGTGACCGGGGGCGGTGAGACGAGCTCCAGCTCCTCCGGCGTCGCGTGTCCGGGAGGGGATTCTCGAGAAGACGCTTTATATATTGGTTTTTTCCGGTTTCGGCACCTCTTTTCAGGCTTCTGTGGCAGCCTGGCGAGGTGGGGCTTGTTCCTCTTCTGGGGCTCCTTGTTTTTCCATTGCAATCTCCCCACCTTCCAGTGAAAAGGAAATCGTCCCTTTTCTATTGATACATTTTTTCATCCCTTCCACGAAACCCTATTTTCGGCAGCATCCATCTGCGGCGAAGCTTTGGAGCGACAACCGAGATCAGTGACGCTCATGATGTGGACCTTTCTGGGTATCGCCTCCTTCATTTACGTCTATAAGAAGTGTGGAGACCTCATGACTTACGCTAATAAGGAGGTGCTGCTCTCCGTGCTGGTGTTTTTCTCGCTCGGCTTGGTGCTGTCGTACAGGTACCACTTCAGGGGGCCCAGGCAGCGGCAGCAGCAGAAGCAGAAGTCGCACCTGGGGGTGCTCTCTGATGTGCTTTCGGCTTTGCCGCTGGTTGGCTTCTTCTGGGCCAAACCCACCCCGGCGTCTCAGCAACTTGAACAACCCAAATCCAGAAAGGTAAGTTGGATTCAGACGCGGCACGTGAGGTGAAAGTTCCTGCTGCTCTTCCCTCTGGCCACTGACCCTCTCCCGTGGTGAGGGAAAAGAGCTAAGAAAGGGGTGGACATCTTTAGATGCTGGATGCTTGATTTGTCAGATTTTGTGTCAGTTTTGGATGGAAAAAGAAAAAGTGAAACTTACTTAAGTGGTAGACCAGGGGTTTTCTAGCATCAAAACAAATATGTTTTAAGAAAGATTTGGATTAAAAGATTATCGTAGTAGCAGAAAAATGTCTTCAGTTGCCAGTCTGTTGTAGAGATGAAGGACTGGAGAATCTCTCCTGTGACGAGAGGCTCAGTGACCGTCCAGCCGGGAGAAGGCTGTGTGTAAATACCTGAAGGGAGGGTGGATACAAAGAAGGCTGTGCCAGGGCTTTTTCCATCAGTGCCTGATGATAGGATGGGAGGTGCTGAGCACAGACTGAAACAGCGGATGTTTGCTCTGAGCATTAGGAGGCACTATTTACTGTCAGGGTGACTAAGCACTGCAACGTTCCCAGAGAGGTGGAAGAGTCTCCATCCTTGAAAGTATCCAGTCTGCACTGACCCTGCTTGAACAGGGACTTTGGACCCCATGATGTCCAGAAACCCTTTCCAACCTCTGCCATTCTGTAACTCTCTGATGAGCTTCCTAATATTTATGAATAAAACACATTTGGTTATACAACTGCAGATAGAGTTACTGGGAAATGATTGCTGACCTATTGCTTGTGAAATAGGTGCAGGACCTGCTCAGGTAGTCAGTCTGTTCCCCTGAGCCCTGAATGAACCTCGCTGTGGAACAAGTGGAGAGCTGTAGGTGGTACCTGGAGCTTAGCTGGAGTCCTGCCATCCAGGACTTTACACAGATATCCAGTACATCTGTGGTCAGCACTATTTGGCTGCTTTCCTGTGTACTTCTGGGCAATTTCACATGAGCGCTGACCCCTCACACAGAAGTATATGAAACTGGTTTTTAGCTACAAGTCAAAGATTTTTGATTTTTATTTTATTTTTCTCTTCAAGCTTGCCTTTAGCAATTTCTTGTGTTACCTGAATTCAGATAGTTAGTTTTGCAGTCTCTTGCTGTATTGTAGATATAAACATGACACTAGGCCACTAAAAATTCTGGTGTCAGTGTGTTTCACTGATGCAATCATATTTTTACCAGTGTCAGCATGCAGTGCTGAGGCATTTGTGAAAGACTGAACTGAACTCTCATCTAACAGCTGAAGAAGTGATTTGCAGCTTTGCAATGGAGTTGCCCTTAAAATTGTTTTTCACTTTGTATGTGATCAGGTGCTGTTGGGGAGGTTCTATAATGGAGCTGATTTAAGATAACAGTTTCTGTATTAATTGATGTCCAGTCCAATATATGTCAATTCTTCACATCTTTAAAGGTAGATGAATGGTAATTTTGCTTATACTTTCAGATGTTTCATGAGTTTTCATTTCAGGACTACTTCTTAAAAGCATTTCCCAGGCAGCTGCTTCTGCTGACACTTTTTCATTCTGAATATTACCATAAGCTGCTCTTCAGTTAGTTAGGTAGGTTCACTTAAGAGTATAATTTAAAAGGAGTATATTTTCCAGAGAAATACATTTTCCAGTAAATCCAATACCTTTTTCATTAAAAAGTGCTAAGGCCTCCATGCTGAAGTGGTTCACTGGCCTGAAAGTATCAGTCTTACTTTATAGGACAAGAATATAGAACAACCTTTTCTTACTGCCTTTTATAGCAGCTTTCAATCTCTGACAGTTTTGTTTGTGCTTTGTCTTGGGTCAGCAGCACAGGTTTTAGCCAGGGTCTTGATTTGCAGCAATGTTGGTTTGGTTTTTTTCTCTGCTTGTTGTGCTTTTGTTGCCTTGTAGAGTATGGCAGATTCAATTTTGGACAAAACTAAACTGCAAGGTGCCTTCCAACTACCAATGCACCTTCAGTACCCTGGCTCAGAATAGAGCTGCTCCGAAGTCAGCCCTCTTGACAAGGTTGTGGTACATATCCATTGGCACGTGTAACTTTGTTGGCTTTGTTTTCTAAAGGGTAAAAGAGGAGTGAACTTCTCAGATGTATATCTGACAGAGACCGCTCCAAATACAACATTGTCACCCCAGTATGATCCAGAAATTATCATCGTGGGATCAGGTGTCCTTGGTTCTTCCTTGGCCACGGTGCTTTCAAGAGATGGAAGGAAGGTGACTGTGATAGAGAGGGATCTGAAAGAACCTGACAGGATAGTTGGAGAATTGCTGCAGCCTGGAGGATTCAATGCTCTTCGAGACTTGGGTCTTGAAGGTGGGTACGTTTCAAAGCATAAATAGATCTGTAACACAAGAGGTGCAACACTCAACAATGTATTTAGTAAAAGCATCCCTACAGGAAAAATTAGGAAAAACATTATCTGCACTTAACATTTGAATTAAAATTGCTTGTGTATTTCCAGTTTGCTATTTTGAAAATACTTTTTTCAACATGTGTATTTTGCTTAAGAAAATTGGATCCTGTGTAAAGAAATGCCTTTAATAAATAATTAGTCTTTCTTAAAGACTTGTTTTAACCCATCTGTTGGCTTTTATCTTGCAGATACAGTAGAAGGTATTGATTCACAAATAGTAAATGGTTACATAATTCATGATCTAGAGAGCAAATTGGAGGTTGAGATTCCGTATCCAACATCTGAAGACGGAAGTGTGGCCAGTGGAAGATCTTTTCATCATGGCCAGTTTATCATGGGTCTCCGAAGGGCGGCTATGGCAGAGCCCAAGTGAGTCACGTTGTGAGCAGCACAGTTGGTATCCAGAGATTCAGAAGCATTGTTCCCGTCATTTCCATGAGCTTCCTTAACCATTTCCCAACACAGAGGGCTGTGATGAACAGGAGTGAGAGAACGGAGCAGCTGTAGTTACTCATTCTGTTCTCTGTAGACAAGTTCATGAGTTACATACACATAATATATATATATCACGCTTTGGAACAGCTTCATCTTTAAGGGAGTATGGGCTTTAAATATTAGGCAAGATATTTGCCCATCTGTGTGAGAGAACAGTTCACAGGTGAAGGGTTGATTCTCTTCTGCTGATTCTTGGGTTTGGCATTTTACCAGAAGTAGTGACCTCTTCTTGGTGAGCAGTGCACAGAACTTCTTTAGACAAGGCATGAGTGGCAAATCTGGCACTATTTGTTAGATCACAGAATGGTTTGGGTTAGAAGGGATGACCTTTGAAGGTCAGGTAGTCCAACCCTCCTACTGCACTGGGCAGTAGCATGTAGCTTTGACACTGATGTTATCAGTGATAATAGAAATCAAGTGTTTACATTTGTATGTTGTTTTGCTTTCTTTTTTTGGCAACAAGTAGTAAGCCAAAGTAACTTAAAAGGAGCATTAAAGGGAAGTAGCTCTTTCCAGTTAATAATTTGTATGTTTCAGAATATTGAAGACAATTTATTTTCACAATTAAAAGAAAATAATGGTGATTTCTCTTAACTGTTTTCTTTCTTCTATAAAAGAGATGAAAAGTAAACTTTCATTGAAAAAGAATAGATTCTAGGTGCTGCTCTCTGTATGGTATTTTTTTTGTATTGTCTTTTTTCTCCCGTAAATAATTTTTTCCCCTAAGAAAATCAATATCTCCCGTAAATAATTTTTTCCCCTAAGAAAATCATTTTTTCCCCTAAGAATATCATGTCCCTTTACAACGGACATATGGCATGATCATATTTCTACTTAACACCTTTATTCCAAGCTGGAAAATTGCTTTCTCCTTTCATATTTGTTGTATCATATGAATTACTAAAAGTGGCACTGAAGCTCACTGTACTACAGAGCTGCTAAAATTAACAGTGACTGTTCACTAGCTCTGAAAGGTAAAGCCTTCTTGAGGCTCTAAGTTCAATGAAATTTGGGCATCTGAGTGCTCAACTTGTGGGAAAAACTGTAGTAGCTGTTCACAGTCTTTGAAACAAAAACTTGCAAAAATCATGTTTGTGACTTGAATGAAATTCTTTCCTATTTTCCACACACTCTTGAATGTCTGTTTTGTGTATGCTTGCTTGTCTTTTAATTTGTGGCATAGAAAACTGCATGTTTATGTGCAGTGAAAGATCAAGAACTTGTAATAGTGCTAGGTGATTTTGGGTTTTATTACAAAGCTTTTGAAGATATAGGGGATAATAATTACTGATTAGTGTATCCTCTTTATAAGCACTATAAAGCACTAGGAAATATGAATGTATTTCAGAAAAGTTATTTCTGCAGCAGAAAGAGGTAGTCCATCATTGGTTTATAATAATAAACTAATTATATGTAATCATAAACTCACTTATGGTGGATGAGAACAAGAAGAAAAAGTGAGCACTTAGGTAACTGAAGTGACATCTATAAAAGAAACTTGGAGCTGATAGGATCTGCAGGGCTCTGATTCCCTGGCATGCTGCTGCAGTCCCTTGCTGTTGAGGTTTCTCTTGAGTGCTCACTCAGAACCATTCATATTTTGATACAGCCAACATGCTTGTTTCCTGTCAAATTAAGCCAGTCATGAGCTGCTCTGAAATGTCTGCTGGATGCCAGTGGAAAAAAAAAACAACATTGAGATGCTTGTATTCCTTTTGAGAGCCTAAAATAGCAAGCTGTTGTATCCTCACTTGCACCTTTAGCTCAATTCTTAAAGTTGTGGAATTACAACTAGATATGGAATATTTGCAAGAGATTCAGAGAGTCCTTTTCCGAGCTGCTAAGTCTGAAGCACTGTGATCAGGTCTAACAGCTCGGACCCGATAAAGAATATAAGTTTAGAGAGATTTAATTTCTGAACTCAAAATAGCTCTGGTTAGGAGATAGTAGCAGGGGATGCTCCACGTGAATGTGTTAGCAGAACTTTAAAAGCATAAATAGAGAAAAACCCAGAATTCTATCCCAAATTCCTGAAGTGATAAGCTAGATATCTATGTCCAAAACGGGTTAGATTAGTTTGGACTGCTCTGAGAATTATGTGCCTGACTTTTATCTAGTGTTCATGTTAAGGGTTTAAGTAATGGTGATCCTGCTCTTTCATTCTCCTCAGTTAGTTCTCACCTGCACTGTCGGCGATTCCTAGCTTTTAGCAGGGATGACTCAGTCAGCTCCCTGATTTCTAACCTTTATTAGGTGTGAAACTCCTCTCAGCATCTCTCACAGGGCTATGGGGCACAGCTGGGGACTGTGCTAAGTGACAGGACGTTTGTGATAAACAGTAAGGTCTTTAGAATATTCAGGGACCAAACCAAAGGTTTTGATAAAAAGTGAAAGTTATGACCAACACTTTTTGATGTTTAATGTGGCTTTAGAAAGTGTTCAAGAACCCTTTTTTTTTTTTTGTGAAATGTAAACAATAATGTTGGCAGAGACAATATTATTGAAAATTTGGTTTTCTATCTGTGTCTAGTGCCTTGAAATGCTGGCATCATTAATCCTATTCTGTTTTAACCCCTCTGTTTCATTTCAGTGCAAAATTCATTGAAGGGACTGTGTTACAGTTACTTGAGGAAGATGACTGTGTTGTGGGCGTTCAGTACAAGGACAAAGAAACTGGAGACACTAAGGCAAGAGCTTTCTGTTACAATCTTTGTTAAACTGTTGAGAAAATTGAGAGTTGCTTTATATATATAATTTTTAAAAAGCTTGCATTTCAGAGCACTGGTACAGAAATAATGTAGTTATCTAAAAAGTGAAAGATTCAATAAAGGGAGATTATTTCCTAGTGCATACAGTCTGGGAATATGCGAGTTCTTGTTATAATTTATGAAGCTTCTGCTTTCAGTTTCTCTGGAGAATTCAGTTCATTATTTGTTTCATTATTCATATGTCTGGAGTTTAAAATCTTTTGAGAGTTCCTGGTGAAAAGAACAATATATTAGGATTTTTGCTTCAGCTGTGTGTAGTGGTCTGCATTTCCACATATACTTCCACCATCTAATGAGGGACTGAAAATGAAAAAGTTACATATTCATAGTGAAAGCTCTGTCTTGTCATTTCTTGGATGACAGAAAGAGAATTTTGGCATATTTTAATGCTAAACTGCTGGCTAAATGCTATGAAACTGTGTGAACTTAGGAGAGACCAGTTCGGGTAGAACCCCTGTACTGAAGTTCTGAATATGCTGCTTATTCTCCAGGAAAACCAAATTTGTGATCTTCTTTGTGGACCTTAAAGTTCCTTTGTTGCCTAAAGTTATGTAGATGTACTCTGATGGGAAAGATGGGGATCTGCCTATGCTGTGCTCCCCTCCATACTAGATGAAGTTCCTGAGTAGCTGGAAGATCCTGCTCTGACCTCTAAAATCAGAGGTCTGTGACATCTTTCCATCTCTAAGTAATTTAGAAATGGGACTGGTGGCATAGTACCAAATAGGAGAGAGCCTTTTAAAAGTACTTGCCAAAGCTGTAGGGGAGCCAGCTGGTTTTAGACTGTCCTCAGGCAAGTGCCATTTCACCCCTCTTAATGGCTGAGTGCTGCAACAGAGCAGAGGAGTAACAACACCCTTGACACTTCTTGAGGTAGCTGGAGGAGGAGTGAGTTCCAAGTCGTGTTCCTTGGTCTGCCTTACCTGCCATGTAATGTAAATAAAACTGTATTAGGAAATCCGCTCTAGGAGAATAAGCTGCTGAATCAGAGCATGAGAAAGACAGGGAGTTTGGAGAGGAGGAGGATTTTTTGCAGGGAAAAGGGTGTTTATTGGGATTTATTTCCCAAAAATAAATTTGCTTTATTATCTAGGAACATAGAAGAGTGTTTTTGTTTTGTTTGAGGGGTAGAAGGGGAATGTGCATATTTTGTTTTGAGTTCTGTTTTTAAGCTTCACACACTTATGGATGTTATTGTTGTAATTTTAAGTGTGACTTATTTGAACACTGGGTGACCCGTGTTCTAGCCTGCATCTTTCCTGAAAGTCTGGATGTTGTTCTAAAGGCCTTAAGTTTCCTGTCTATATGCTGGGGATAAACAAATTCATGTTTTGCACTGAATGCTGAAGTCCTGTGACTGGAAAGAGCTGTTTCATTTGCTGGCTTAGATCTCCTTTGATTTTAGAAATCTAGTACATTAGAAATGTTTAATGGAAATTTCTTTTTACTATGTTTCCCTACCTGTGAGTTTTTCAGGAACTCTTAGGAAGCTCTTTGGTAAATAAAAATCCCAAACTCAAGCCTGTTTACTTTCCTTAGCCTGCTTTTATAAAAAAAAGAGGCTGTGTTGTGTATGTGTTTTTCTGTTCTTTCCATCCTACATTCTCCACAACATTACCTCTGAGATTTTTATTCTCTTAAATGAGGTTCAAATTAGCCATCATGCTAAAGGTCAACTTACAAATTTTTTCAAAACTAGGCAACTGAATAGACTCAAGGTTAATTGTGTTGACTGTGGAAGTATTGTAGCATGAGTGTTCTACTCATTAGACAGCAGGAAACTGATAGGAACAGGTGACTTTGGTCTAATTGCTGGAAAAATTAGGGCTTGCCATCGTCCAAGCTAGGAATCCATAGGAAAGAGGTGAATCCATAGCAGAGATAATTCTACTCAGGAGCTCACTTCTATAAGTACAGATGCATAAAACATGTTTCAACTTACATCTACTGTCATCTGATTTTGTCCAACTTCCCTTCACACAGCAAAAGATATTAAGATTTGTGTGACCAAGTGGAGTCAGACTTGAAGATCCTTGTGAGTCCCTCACAACTCAGAGTATTCTATGATTTTATGAATTCACTCCAGTGCTGGTGGAAACTGCTTATAGAGGAGCTCTCTCACAGAGTGACTCATCCATACAATAGTAAAAGATTTCCTAGGAGTACTAATGAAGCACAGTGTGCTTTTTTTGCCTTACAAACTGAAAGCTTAAATGGAGAAATACTTTTTACTGCTTATGCCAAGCGTATGAAATCACTGAAAGCTAAGGACTAATGCTTGTTGTAAATTTGTTGTCTTTTGAAGTTCAGTCACTGAACATATTGACACTGAGAAAGCTGTAGATAGAAGGAAACACCTACCTTTAAATGCTTCCTAGTGTAATAATGTTGTTATATGACCATAAAAGTAAAAGGCATAAAAGTACCTTTTAGTAACTGGAATTATTTGCTGATGTTCGAGAAGAATGTATGCATTAAACATTAGGAATTTGCACAGACCTTCAGGCTGAACCTGATGAGTTTATTCAGATTTGTATTTTGTCCATATATATACTATTTGTCTAGTTCCTAAGTAAATTTGGAACTGCTCAGAGCTCCCTGTGTGTCTTTTAAAGAAGAGCCTATGTGCTTACAGCTTGTCAGTTTGTTACACTTTGGTTTGGTTTTCTATAGCTGCTTATACATAGTTCTTTAATTTGAAATTCTGTTTTGTTTTCTTTTTTTTCCTCTGAAGAGCATTACAGCCTGAAGGGAGCAAATACTCTTTATTGTTTTTTTAATCCAAGTTTCTACACAGTTCCCATAGCTGTGTTTTCTAAAAAAGCTGGAGTATATTGTTAGATCAGCTTGTGTAGCAAATAGATAAGTATGAATACAAGGAAGGCAAACCCCACAGTATTTCTTAATACCTATGTTGGGAATTGCTTCTCATTGTTCTGTAGCAAAATTGATGGTGTCTTATGTTTATTTTTAATTTCTGCTGCAGGAACTTCATGCTCCACTTACAGTTGTAGCTGATGGACTTTTCTCCAAATTCAGGAAAAACTTGATATCCAGCAAAGTTACTGTTTCATCCCATTTTGTTGGTTGCATTTTGAAGGTAACTTTTAAGTATAATACTATATAAACTAAGTACAAGTATAATACTACATAAGTATAATATATTAAGTATAATACTATATAAACCACTATGCTGTTGCTGAAGGTGGGGTACCTTGTAACCCATATGAACATATTTGCCTTCAGGACCTACAAACTTCAAGAGAGAAGTGGTGTCCTGGTTTTGGACTGGGAATCTGGGTTGGTATCTGGGTGGTTGAAGAGTCCAGGTAGAAACCCTGTCTGGTTCTTTCACTCTGTGTCTGCTGCATTAAGTGATGCATTAACAGCAAAAATAATTAAGGGAGCATGAACTGAAGCTAACAGAATTTTCACTAGACTGGGTACACTGACTGGTAGGAACTCCAGTACTTTTTGGGTCTCTAATCCCATTAGCACTGCCCAAATTTGCCTACTTTTGCAATCTCCTAAGACCTCATTAGATAGGGCCCTGTGATTCTTCTTCAATTGGTGTCTCCAAGTAGTTATATTTAGACTAGTGGATTTCTTTCCCTGCCACCTCTTTCTTTATGAAAAGAAAACAAAATTATCTTACTGAAAACTACTGCATTGATTATGTTACAGGTTTTTAATGGCATATTTTAAATCTTGGTGAGGCATTCAAATGAAATGGATAAGTTGGTGATTCTAGTAAATATTAAAATGTATTGGTAAAAGAACTGTTGCTACACTGAAATTCAGAACATTCTTTTTGAAAACACTTCTTCATTTAAGAGAATAATAACACAAGCTTAATATGATGGAGGATTTTATTTAAAAGTGTTTTAGAAAATTATTTTGTTTGTCTGATATTCAGTACCCTTTCATTAATCAGTCTCAATTTTTCTTCCCCTTCTTTTCTTTTTAAGGACGCATCACAGTTTAAAGCTAATTATGCTGAACTTGTTTTAGCTAAAACGAGTCCAGTGCTAATCTATAAGATTTCATCAACTGAAACTCGGGTCCTTGTTGATATTAGAGGGGAAATGCCAAAAAATTTAAAAGAGTACATGATTGAGACCATTCATCCACAACTACCTGGTAAGTCTGCAAAGACTTCTAGAGAATTGTCACATTTAAATATGTCAAAAAAAAAAAAAAAAAAAAAGAGACACATTTCATTGAATTGATAAAACTGTGTGTTTTTTTCAATTTTTCCAGTGCACAGTCACTGTTTCAGGAGCCATTTACCCTTCTTTGGTTCTACACCACACAACACACAGAAATTTTTTCAGCTCACATCTGTGAGCTCAGCAATTCAGGATTATATAAAGCTCTGGGGTCCCCAGCACAGGAAGGACATTGACTTGTTGGAATGAGTCCAGAGGAGGCCACCAAGTTGACCAGAGGGATGGAGGGCCCCTCCTATGAGGAGAGGTTGAGAGAGTTGGCTTTGTTCATCTGGAAAAGGGAAGGCTTTGGGGAGACCTAATTGTGGCCTTCCAGTGCCTGAAGGGAATCTTGGGGCAGGTGAAAAAGAAAGATGGGGCAGAACTATTGACAAGGGCATCAGTGGCAGGACAAGGGAGGATGAGCTCAAATAGAGAGTAAGTTTAGGTTAGATATTAGGAACAAATTATTTACTGTGAGGGTGGTGAGGCACTAAAACAGGTTGCTCAGGGTGGGTGTGGTTGCTACATCCCTGGAGATGATCAAGGCCAGGTTGGATGGGGCTCTGAGCAGTCTGGTCTAGGGGAAGTGTCTCTGCCCATGGCAGGGGGGTTGGCAGTACATGATCTTCAAGGTCCCATTCCAACCCACACCATTCTGTGACTCTGTGATATCTCAAAGAGATTAAAATGGATTGTGTACAAATTATTTGTGTCTTTGTCTAACTACTTTAACTAAAATATTTGGTTGTTGCAGATCATTTAAAGGAACCATTCTTAATAGCAGTTCAGAATGATCGTTTAAGGACTATGCCAGCCAGCTTCTTGCCTCCCTCAGCTGTAAACAAGAAAGGTGGGTATTGTGAAATAAAAGAAAGAAAAAAGTCATTATAAGCATCTTCTGTGGCATAGGATTTTGTTGGCTCAGATGTGTATTTGTTTTTCAATATAACCGTCTCATAAATCTTATATAAAAAATAATATTTTGAAAATGTGTACCTTGGGCAAAATTTAACTGGAATGTTTACATTGACGCCACATGTTAAGTCAATGCCTGCTTTATCTGTAAGTTTAATTTACTCAGTTGCTGAAGCTTATACTAGTGTGGCCTTTCTAAGAAAAAAAAAAAGATTAAAAATTAAAGAAATTAACTTAAAAAGTGTGTTCTTTGACACCTGAACACACATACCTATAGGGAAAAAAATAGTTTGACCTTGATTATCTTAAAGCTGTTTTAAGCCTTTTAATTTGAAGACATACTTTGTGGGTTTTGTTTTTTATTTTCTAGTTGTTATATGTCTTATTTTCTGGTGAAAATGAATTCTTATTAAGTTTGATGTTTTTTATAGAGGATTTGAATTTTAAGATTCCATAACAGTTTTACAGTATCCTATTGGTTTTTTTTTTCTTCTACCTAGGTGTTCTTCTTTTAGGAGATGCATATAATATAAGACACCCTCTAACTGGTGGAGGAATGAGTGTTGTTTTAAATGATGTTAAAATATGGAGAAGTTTGCTCCAGGATATCCCAGATCTTTATGAAGATTCTGATGTTCTTAAGGTGATTATTTATTTTGGACTTTATTTTAGACAGCTTCTGCTGCAATTCAGTGACACACTTCTAAGTTTTATGCAACTCAGGCACAAGTAAGTTATTGGTGAGGCATAGCAGTTTTCAAAGCTTTGGCTAGAATAATCAGATATCAGGCATTCACCAGTGGAGCTGTGGTCTTTAACTGCTGTGCTGTGTGGCAAGAGGCAGTTTCAAGACTTTGCACACTGACCTGCTGTGTTTTACTTAAGGAGACTTGTGTGCTGTGTCTAGTCAGGATGCTTTGCTGGGATAACCTGATATTCCCATTTTATTTGGGCATTTCTAACCAGATTGATCCTAAATGTGGGTTTGAACCATTACACCTTTGTGAATGGAACTTGGACAATAATGAGCTTGTGTACCCAGTCTTTCAGGAGACATCTCAGCCTCCACTGGCCTCTTGCTTGCTGCATTAATCTGGATAGTAAATTAGAAGGGATCCTTCTTTCCCAGGATCTGCTCCATCAGTGTTCATGCAAGGTTTATTTTTTCTGTGATACTTAATCCCAAAATTCTGATGAGTAGATATTTATTTATTTGTTTACTGTTTTTAACGGGGCTAGGCATTTTGTCTTGGCTAAGTTACAGGTAGTATAATTGTAGACTACAATTAGATGATTCCTAAAGTGTATTTGAAAATTGAGAAGCACTTAGAGGAACCCTGAATGCCAGGACAGTTGAGGACTTACCTGACCACATGCAGACACTTTTATGGCAGCTAGTCACCGCAGACTAGGTCATTTCCTATTTATTACCAGTCAGTTGAGGGAACTAGCTGAGCATTGTCCTTCAAGTTTCAACTGTATCCCAGACACTCCCTGTAGGATGAGAAACATGATCTGGAACTAAACTATCTTTTCTGTCCTATATTTAAGGTAAGGGGAGCCTGGGTAACTGCTTCAAGAAGTTTTTGTAATTCCTTAATGACCTAGCTTGGAATCAATCTAGCATATCACTAAATCCCTTCTACATGTCTATGAGCATGACTCTTGCCACCTCACCTCTTTGGGAATATTTTGAATGTTCCTTTGTATTTACTGACAGAGATATTTCTTTTTCTTATTTTTTTTTCAGGCAAAAAGAACATTTTACTGGTCAAGGAAAAAATCTCATTCTTTTGTAGTGAATGTTCTTGCCCAGGCACTTTATGAGCTCTTTGCTGCCACAGATGGTAAATATATCTTAGTTAACCTCTGATTTATTACAACTGGGTAAATAAATATGACTGGGAAGGGGATGTCCATGTCTCTGTGTGTGTGTGTGTGTGTGTATGTATATTGTTATATATTGAAAATATATCAATCAAAGAATTTTAATAAGTTTTCTTGTGTTCTCTGCCTAGTTTTTTAGACAGAGTTTAAGCAATGTGAAGGCAAGTCTGGAGTTAGGACTAGATAACAAACCAAAGAAAAACTCCAAAGAAAACAATAATCAGTTAATACAAAAATATGTAGATATTCTGTAAGACTATGTTTTGTATAAATAAAAGCAGCTTAAAGTCCAGCTGAATTAAACAGAACAACAATTACCAAGTCCTGGATTTAATATCAGTACTGCACATGCAGAAAAATGTTTCAGTATGTGTTGATTATATTTGTTTTATTAATTTTAATTAATTTTGTAGATTCCTTGCATCAGCTGAAGAAAGCCTGTTTCCATTACTTCAGACTTGGAGGAGAATGTGTCGCAGGTCCTGTTGGATTGCTCTCAGTGTAAGTTCACTGTGCTGGCAGTGGTTATTGTGAGCCCCTGAGAGATCTGCTTTGCCCCCCGTCAGGCTGCTCAATACAGGGAGGATGGCCCACATGAGCCTAGATTTTAAGATTATACTGAAGGCTGGAGCTTTATTAGAAACTGTGTCTTTAAGTGCTCACTCTTTTATTTTTCTTTTCTTTTTTTTTCCCTGCATAAAAAAGGCCACTAAAAGCTGGTGGCCCCTAGTGTAGGTGGCACAGGAATTTGAATAAGGTAGAGGAGTCCAGAGCAGCTGGTGGAGATGTTTCCTACTTGACAAGCTGAGAGTAGTGTTGGGTGAGGCCTCCTATAAAAAGCTGTAAGGAACAGGGAAATCTCTAGCTATGAAGGTGTTTGAATGACCCCTCAGAAATTTGTGAATGCACAGTAAATCCTACTACTCTGAACACAGGAGAACATGTGCTTTTATATTTCTCTCCTTTTGGACTGAGAGCTAAAACTGAAAAGCCTATTTAAAATATTCCTTTGGGGGAAGACAAGGAGTAAGAGGAGTAGACAAAGAGTACTAGGAATGAGAGAAAGCAGCAGTGTACATTGGCTGTGCTGTAGGAAGGAATGCAGAATGTAGAGCAGCCCAAGAGAATGAATTTTGTATTTTTCAGTTGAGTTGGCAGGACCAGATCTGCCTAAATCAGAAGGGGGTGTGTGATCTTGAGTGGAGATTTTACAGTTTTCCATTGTAAAATGGAAATTTTTCAGTTCTTTCTGATGCTGTTTATTTACTAGTTTTATCTGTTTATTTTTAATGCAGGTTATCTCCCAAACCAATGGTACTGATTGGCCACTTCTTTGCTGTGGCCTTGTATGCTGTTTATTTTTGCTTTAAGTCAGAGTCCTGGATCACCACGCCGCGAGCAATTTTCAGTAGTGGAGCTATTCTTTACCGGAGCTGCTCTATAATATTTCCACTTATTTACTCTGAAATGAAGTATTTAGTCTATTAAAATCCAGGGTAAAGTGACTGGAGGAAGAAAGCATGAAAATCACAATGCCTTCAAAATCTTTGGACATGTATTATTTAATATTGTATCATGTTCTCCTCAAAATGCAATTTCCTTGATAAGGTTTTAACTTAATTTTGGTTTTGTGGTTATATACATATATATTATATGTAAATATTATTTTCTTTGCAATTTAAGTTCAAAAAGGAGTTAGCTGTTTACAAGGACCATAATTAAGTGTTGACGTGGTAGATAATTGCCAGTTTTGACAGAATTTCTTTCCTTGCTTTATGCATTGCTGAGTGCACCACTAATATTAATAAACTGAGAAGTGAAAATTGTAAACCATATGCTGCTATTATCCTTCATGCTTTTTTCTGTTCAGTAGTTCCATAGACTTTATTACTGTGAAATAGCATAACATTCTTGATTTCGTTATTTCATTAGGATTTGCATCTATTTGTTTCAGTTGCAGCTAAGATACTGGTCTGTTGACACTTAAAAGGACACTGTTAAGGATATCCAATCTTGATGTGTCACTATATCTTTAATTTCAGTTACTGTTGCAAGTGCCATGTTGCTCCTCTGAATTCCTTCTTTACACCAGAATTCATTTTAACAAGTAATAACCAAATCTGCTTTGTTGGCTACTGCAATGCACTCAGGTAGTGAAAGCACATGTTTTTGAAAATTTCTTCTTATCTCATTTCCTTTCAAAACCTTGAAAGTTTGGGGTTGTTCTGCTTGGTGTGTGTGCAACTGAAATTTAACACTGCCATGAACTGAAGCACAGCAACAAACTGTATTCACTGAAACAAATTAAGTCCAGGCTATTTCCAGTAGACAATAATCTTTAATATTACTTCTGAAAATTAATGAAAAGCACCATGAAAGTGTCCTTTTAATACTTGGAGTGTGGTGGGATTATTTTTCCTGTAGGAATTACTGCATGCTACTAAAGAGTTCATGTCTATTCCTATTGGTCACTATTCCTCTTGATGTTACCAGTGTGATTTCCTTTGCTCTTGTGCATCTGCATTTTCTCTACTTTCTTATGATTCGTTTGGGTATCACTGTATGGCTCTGCTCTTTTGGCTTGCCTAAACAATCACACATGGGTGCAGCCAGCAGTCTGGAGAGTAGTAACAGGTTTTTATTCTTCTGTACTGGTGAAACTGTGACTCTACATTGAAAATGACAGATTGCATAAGCTGTGTAAAAACATCCATTTTATCTTGGACTGTGAAAAAAATCTGTGGAGAGACTTTATTTAGTATTTTATTTGATGGATATTTCAAATGACCTTTTCTTTTCCAGAAGCAAAAGTATGTATATTTTTCTAACCATGATCACTTTTGATACCCTCTTGAAATTACACTCATCATGAATATGTCTATGTTGAAACTTTAGGGTAAAGTACTAATATTTTCAAATATCATTATATATGGTAACTAAATTATGCCCCTTTAAGGGTACACAAAGTTTGCAGGATTTATAC
This sequence comes from Motacilla alba alba, assembly GCF_015832195.1. Lineage (NCBI taxonomy): Eukaryota > Metazoa > Chordata > Aves > Passeriformes > Motacillidae > Motacilla > Motacilla alba. The sequence goes on from NC_052017.1 coordinate 140,607,478, forward strand.
AAGTGTTTTCAAAATTTGTGACAATTTTGAAAATATTGATTAATTTTACATTTTTTATTTTTTTATATTATTTGCAGTCAGTCTCTTTAAAATCATGGATAAAAAGTCCTGAGCCAAATACACATCCTCAGCTTACATAAATAAAAAGTTATTATATCTGTAGATTATTTTTGTTGTGTGTCTCTGATTAAAGAGTTTTGTTAAATTCTAATTTTTCTGCTTAAATTTACATATATATGTAAGGACTTTTTCCTTTCTTGTCCTGAATTCAGTGCCTGCTTAAGTGTCTTGATCAGGGTAGCAATCACTTATTAGAAATTGCTGGGGGAGAGACAAGTGTGTGTGTGTGTGTAAGAAGAATCAACCTGAAAATACAACCATGAAATGGCTGCTGCCTTGTCCTCAGGACAAGAGGAAAGGCTTTCTTGGAATTATCAGACAGAGTGGGATTGTTGGGACACAGAGCAGGACAGGATGGGGCTTCTGGCTGAGATTACTGACAAGCTGGTCTTCAGTATGTTGGCTGGGTGCCTACTCCAGCTGGTGGTGACCCACCGGCTCTGCCCCAGAGAGTTGCAGGGCAGAATTTCAAGCTGTGTTCTGTGGTCCCTGACTGCAGCTATTTTCTCATGGCTGCAGAGGGATGTTAGATAGTGGAGGAGAAGTCATGAAAAAAACAGTTCTTGAGTCAGCTGAGACTAAGAGGAGTAAAGCTGGAAGTGGGTGAGTCATGTCCATAGGTAAAACGGCCAGAAATGGAGTCCAACAGCACCTAGTGCTAAGCCACAGCATGCAGCAGATGGTCTGTAATCCTGATTTTCATTCTCTACACCTATATGCCAAAAATAAAGCAACATGCAAGGAAGGTTTTGTCACAGGCATGATTAAGAATCTGAGAGGAGCAGAATGCATGCATATTTGAAGCAACTTGTGAGTTGTCTATCTATTTTCTAACTCTGAGGAGGTTAATTCAAAGGATTTCAACACTGCAACATGTAATGGCAATGAAGTGCCACTAGGTAAGTGTTGTGGGCACAGGGAGATGTGAGTTGTGGGATGTGGCTATCCCTCTGTTCCAGGACTGGTGCGAGTGAAGCTGCTGGAGAGGGTAGAAGATGGAAGAAAAGTAGCTACATGGAGGTGGGTTTGTAGCTGCTCACATGGTGCAGGAGTATGAAAACTTGCTTATAGTAGAAAGAGGAGACAGCATCATGGAATCATAGAATAATTGACTTTGGAATAGACTGCCAAGATCAAGTCCAAGCTTTGACTGAACACCTCTATGTCAGCTCAGAAAGCACTAAATGCCATATCCAGTTGCTTCTTGAACACAGGGATGGTGAGTCCACACTTGGCTGAGCAGCCAACTCCAATGCACAATGACCGTTTCAGTGAACAAACTCTTCCTGATATACAACATGAACTGCACCCGGCACAGCCTGAAACCATTTCCTCTTGTCAGTCACTGATCGCTTGGGAGAGGAGAAATTTCATCCCATGCCTTTGGACGGCTTTCACTTCGGCAACGATTTTTTTGCTTGTTGTTGTTTTCGGTATCCGTGCCTTGTCTCTGATATCTTCCCCTCAAAGTTGTGTCTTGCTCCTTGATTTTTCCCTGCTGTTGCAAGAGCTGTGAGCTCAGTTTTGGCATGGTTTGGTCCTTTGCACTGCACCTCATTTCCTCCCAGACCATTTTCGGGGAGGCACTCCATGTGCCAATTTCCTGGGATTTTGCCGGTTTTTTCCAGTTGCATTTCATTTGATCCTATCTCCTTTGCAGAGGCTTTGGAAGCCTTTCTTTTCTGGTTCGCAAGATTCCGTTTCCCTTCCCGAAAGGAAATGAAATTTCCTTTCGGGAAGGGAAACGGAATCTTGCGATTTCAATGGGGACCAACTGGGCTATCTTTGGCCCATGTCCCTGCACTTGATGGCATCCCATGCCTTTTGATGGCTTTCGCTTAGGCGATGACATTTTCTTCCTTTTTTTTTCTTTTTCCTTCGGTATCCATGCCTTGTCTCTCACATCCTCCCATCAAAGTTGTCTCTTCATTTTTCATTTTTTCTCCTGATTTTGACACATCCTTGAGCTTAGTTTTGCCATGATCTGGCCCTTTGCACCGCACCGCATGTAGTCCTGGTCCA